>NC_137627.1:22610866-22700866 GCF_963383615.2 Lipophrys pholis | reverse complement strand
GTATCTCGGAGAACCCTCTTTCAGAGCTTATACCCTAAAAACAGATCTTGATACGAGTGAAAAGCGGCTTTTTTTTTTCTTCATTTTTTCTTTATTTTTGTCAGTGCTGCAGGGCTCCTCAGATAATCCTCCATTCAACGCCTTTCAGGTGAAACAAATCTAAGAACTGGGTATCTGACAAAGAAAAGAAAAAAGTGGAGTGGTTGTTTGACATCCAAAAGAATGAGGACGCTTATCCTGACCTGACATGATGATTAAAGCTGTGCATTCCCTACATTGATAGAAAATCAGGTTATTTAATAAAATATCCCTCTGTAACCGAAGGCTTTTTTTTTTTTTTTTTACATGCCTATACATACTTATATACATTATACACATAATGCATATATCGACTTCAACATGTCTGAAAAGGGAAATTGATCTCAAACACAAACATGAACTAGATTTAAAACCAAGACAGAAAAGTGTGAAGAGAGCCATCAAATCTTTGAATGACAAAAATCAAAGATTAAAAGCAAAGATGAAATAATTCAAACAGCGAGGTAAACTACTACTAAAAAAAAGTAAGATTGAAACAAAGATAAATTAATTCAACTTAATGCTAAATAAATGAAATAAATTAACCAAAATAATAGTAATAACAATATTTAGCTTCAAAGTGTGAAGAAAATTTGTCAGATTAATTGATAAAGATAATATCTCAGTCAATAGTGCAAATAATATCTAAATATTTGGGATGACATGATGCCTCTTTTGTTAGGAAAATCAAATAGAAGATCAAAATAACAGCTCTCGTTTCAACTGTTACTGGATAAATAAACAATGGTAAGATGTTAAGTGATGCAGGCTCCGTCTTTGAACATGGTACCAGTATTCTGTATCAATTACATGACTGGACTTTGAAAGTTCATGTAAAATTCTTAGCTGGACGGAAATTAAAGCTCTCATAGAACGGATTCCCAGATATTGTTATTTAAGTTTAATGTATCTGTAAAATGGAGAAAAATAGCTAGAAAAAACTAAATACAAACCTAAAATGAGTTGATTTTCTAAAAGAAATAGGGTTAAAAATGGGAAAATAAAGCAAGCACAACTGTCTAAAAACGCTGGAAAAGAAATGTGAAACCGCTAAAATCAGGTCTAAAAACAGCTCAAAATGTATAGAAATGTTTACCATCCTAAACTGTAACTGAGACTTTATAAATACAACAAAGCACACAGTTTTTGTATCAAGTTAAACGCGCTTTGCGTCTCCACTTCAATTTGATTTGGTGGAAAGTGACAAAAACGCCTTTTGGTCATGAGGGTTTCAGACTCCTGACCTACACACGTCCCGGCTGCTGAATTAAAAATAGATCAGAACATTATGGAGGACACTTCCCACCCTGAACACCCGCCGTTTGAACTGCTGTCGTCAGGTAAAGCAATCAAAAGGAAAGAAACAGACTAAAAAAAAAGAAGCTATTTTCACCCTGCAGTGATAACTGGCCTCAGTGCTGCATCCAATAACTAATCAAACACACAAGTTCCTAATCCCATAAGCTGTTGTACAATCAGAGGCGTCACAATGGGGGAGGAACTGCCTCAGGCCCTGAGCTGGACGGATTGGATCAATGACAATATGATGGAATCTCTTCGACACTACATCAGGAATCCCTCGACACCCCTGTGTGTGATTGTATATTTGTGTCCGTGTGGTGTTTAATTCTCGGTTTTATCCATTTTACCTGATTTCATATCGACTGTCTGCATGATGCACCGAATGGATGACACTTTAATGTTGTTGTAGACGTTACGACGGCAATAAAGAATATTATGGCCCAATACTGACAAACTGAAGGAGAATGTGAACACTGTGAGGTTTGAATGAAACATTTGGCTTTGTGTGCGTGAGATCATTGTTGGTGGAGCTTTTCACCTGACTCTTCTCACTCCCTCCCCCTCTGCCTCTTCTCATATTAGATGAGATTGCACCGTCGGGCTATTGATCTGCAGGCATTTGGGCATACAATCCAGCAAAGTGAGCACATGTGCCGCTGCTTGTGTTAGCAGGAAGACAACCTATTCCTCCAATCTCATTCCCACACACCACTGATGAATTTGCACATTAGTGTGCCTGTCCGGCGAGCGTGTGCAGCCTCAGCTCTACACGGTACGCCTTCGCCGAGCTCCGTCATAACGGCGTCTGGCTCACATTGCTGCCGGAGACAGGAGCAGACAATCACTCTGAAAGTCATTGATGATGACACAAAGCTCCCGGCCCGTTGCTGCCAACGGCTCCCGGTCTGTGCGACGGTCGGGTGTCGGGATCCGAATCCAGTGCTCCTATTTGTCACTCGCGGAGGCCTTTTATGTTGCCGGGATCAAAGTTGCAGATGAAGCGTGCTGCGCTGTGATGTGACGTCTTCAGGCTGAGCAGCAGCGTGTAGCCACCCTGGACCACCATGTTTGGACTGAAGGTCCCTTCACACTGTCGATCCAGAAAATGTGAGCGCAGACGAGCAACACAGAGGAAAATAAACAAACTCATATTTAGAACATTGTGGGAAGACGATACATGACTTGTTTTTTCAGTTCTGTTAAATCAGACCGTGATTATCATCTCAGACTCTCAAATAAATAGTAGATTTTGCTTATTTGACTTTATTCTCCTTTTTATGCATTTCCCGCTCACCATCCTATCTCTTAATGTATTCCTTTTCTTCATATTTTTATTGCATTGTTGCAATAAAGCACTATGAATTATCTTGTGTCTGAATGGTACCATAAGTTAACTTGCTTTTAAAGGTTGTTATGTTTATACAATCTTACTCCAAAAAAATGTGCAGAATGTAAATAGAATAGATACTATATTTAATATATAATATAGAAAAATATCTCCACAGTAGAACATAAAACAACATGTCAGCTGGTGGTGGAGAGCAATTGTACCCATACATTTATCTTCTGAGGGGATTTACATCCAATTAAGGGTCATAAATTAACCTTACATGCACGTCTTTGGACTGTGGGAGGAAAATAGGCATAGGGATAACATGCAAAATGCTGCCAGGTTAGTGATTCAAATGGCAATGAAAAGAGCTTTTTAGGCTGGTGGACTTAACTAGTGCAATCAAAAATTGATATCATGTCTTTTATTTTGCTCAGAGTTCAAAAGGATACGAATAACTAAAGAATTCCAATAAAGAAAAAGTTCTCACGTGGTCAAGAATGACCACAAACTTGGAAAAACATGGAATCCTGGCACACAGGCTTAGACAGAACAAGACAAACTGAGACCAGGAACATCCGAATATTCCCTCCTGTCTCCGTTCCGATCTACTTTTACTTAACCTTGGAAGCACCCAGGGTCGGAAATTAGAGGGAAAATATACGTACATGCAACTAAAGACTCATGAATATAAACTAAGGCGTGACATGAGACATGAAGCAACAATCTCATGATGCTGTATTGGAAACCGCCGCTTCAATCAGGTTCAGTTCAAGCAATCACTGTGTGTGAACACGCTTTATCAGATAATCCACAAATACAATTTATAGCAGTGTGATGCAAAGAACAAAACATATGATAAATCTACAGATGCTTAATAGAAAACTGTTTTTAGGTCAAATTATTCAACCTGTGAAAGTTTCTTTTGAAAAGCATGCATGTCATATTCAGCTGACAATGAATTTATTAATTATTTGTTTGTTTTGTTAAATATGAGCGCAGATTTTCATGGTTGGTTTTTCAATAAGATACTCTAATAAGATAAATAAACCCATGGTGATGTTTCTGTTGCACTTTGTTCTCGTCTTATTCCAGATTTTGGTTATCAAAATTTGATATAGAAAATTTCATAGATATAGAAATGCTTTCCTGATTATAATCAGAATTGTTTCTTACATACTGGAATAACCAGAAGAAATATTTAGCTTCAAGAAGAGATGTTTTTGTTGAAAAATATAAAAGTAGACGAGAAAAGTTTAAAGGAAATTTTGCGTGTGTTGCGCCACTCGCTGCCAACGAGTTTCTCTTCTGTTTTGTGTTTTTCACCAAACTCTCATCCACTTTGAATGACAGTTTTTAGCATTTTGTTTATGAAAACGGTTTGCCGAATCGTCAACAATGATCATAGCACACTATTCACGAGATTTCTGCATGTATCGATGTGCTATTTATGTACGCGCTCCCAACAGCACGGGACGAGCTGCGCCCCAGAAATGAAAAAACCGGGCGTCTGGTATAGTAATTTTTTACACCTTGCCTCTTAAAGAGGCAGGCACACACAATGATATGTTTTTAGGAGGACATTTCAGATGTAATTCTGTGTGTGCCTGCCTCTTGCTGCCGAGCACTGGTAAAAGTTAAAAAGTATCATTTTCATCCAAATCCCATCCACTCTGAATGGGAAATTGTTTTGCAGGTGTTTTTTTTTCTTCGGAAACGGTTTGCTGAATCATTAACAAAAGTCATAGTACACGATTCACAAATTTTCTACACTTTTTGATGTACCTTTTGTGTACATGCTCCCATGTCAAAAGAAAGAAAAAGATTAAAATGAAACCGGTGCCTAGAATAGCAATTTTTGCACCTCGCCTCTGAAAGGGATTTTAATCTCAGTTCTTTTTCTTCTTCTTCAGAATTCTGAGAAGAACAGTCAGATTTCTGAGATTAAAGTCACAATGATGATGGTGTGGAAGCTGTATAGAAGACGGATAGATGATGGATAATCCCACCTTTTTTGAGATGTGCCGCTGCCATCAGATACAAAACAACCTTCCTCAAGAAATGTCAAAAACAATTTCTGATAGGATTTCTTCATTTTAACGTCAACGAGAGAAATATGCGAATCATTCCATCCTGTTTTCACATAAATTTGACACGTTTGACATTTTTGCAATGATCCAAACCTGAACATGAAACACGCATGTCGGGTTCTGTGTATGAGATTCGATAAGCAATGGGAAATAAACACGTTGCAGTCAGAGGCGCCATCTGTGAGAGGCTGAATTCAACACACATTTCTCATTGAAGATGAAGATGAAGATGTACTTGTAAGGACTTCACACTTCGATAACTCACGCTGCTACACACTGCTGTCAGTGGAAACACTCTCCCTGCAGCCGCCTGTTCTCAACGAGTATTGCAGCAGTTACAGTCGCATCTTTTACCTTTGAATTTCCTTTATTTATTCTACATTATGGTACATGTATCTCTCATGCAAGTGCCTATGAATGTAATATCTCCTTAAACACGTTGCTTTTCTAACTTCAATATTAGTATTTCTATTTTTTTAAACCTAAAATGTAGCATAAAGGAATAAAAAATATTTTTTATTTACTTTAAATAACTGTTGGCATTTTTTTTTTTAGTGTTTGTTCCCAAATGCCACAACAAAAAATATCATCCAATTCATGAAAGCATCTGTATTCAGTATATAATTGATTTAAAGGGGTCATGTTATACAGCTTTTCAACACTTTCACATGGTCTTGTTGATCCAAAACGTTTATTGCCCCAAATCCAGCTTTTCCTTGATTTTCCTCCATTTGAATATTGGATCATAGGAGCTGCATTCAGAATCTGCTTTGTCTGTGTGAGCTGGACTGACTCCGCCCACACATGCCCATCTTGGGAAGAGGAGGAAATACTTCCTCTTGTGGTGCCATGTGCCAGAGCAGAGCTGACTAATTGTTGGACGGTCAAAGGGAGGGCCTACCTTGATTGGGATTGGCTAAACCCCCGATGACACTATATAGGGTTTGATTTCTGATTGGCTGGTTGGAGCAACACACTTTTTAAAAACTGAAACAATCCAGGGAGAGAGATGACAGATTTTCGTCACTTCTCAGACGTCATTCCAGGTATGGAGATGAATATTACTGTTAGAAAACCATTAGAAAGTAAATTTTGCATAATATGAGCCCTTTAAGTTCAATTTGAACATGAGAATGCAGAATGAAATAGATAAAAGAAGTGTAGGAAGGCATTTCCTCTCACAAACTGGGAGCCGTAGCCTCGCCCTGCCTCTTTCCTCTTCATTAGAGCTGTTTAAACAAAACAGGAGTAAAAATAGGCCGTCTATCTGCAGCAGACACTCGGTGAATGGACTAATTTACAGGGGAGAAAAAAAAGTCCATGTGATTACAGTAGAACAGGAAGCGGCATGTGCTTCCCCCTTTCAGCTCCACTGAACAAGATGTCAGCTGCTCCGTGGAGGCAGTTCGGTCTTTTGTGGCAATAATGGGCGACGAGTGGAGCGTGCAGAGTCCACAACGCATGAATTCTTATGGCTGAAAAGGGAAGGAGTGTGTTTTACAGATGGTGCCGCGTTTTTCTGTTCGTGTCTCCACAGATGTACAAAGGTCACCTACCCGAGGGACCTGCCGCAGATCTCCATCATCTTCATCTTCGTCAATGAGGCGCTGTCAGTGATCCTGCGCTCCGTCCACTCGGCCGTCAATCACACGCCGGCGCACTTGCTCAAAGAGATCATCCTGGTGGACGACAACAGCGACGACGGTCAGTAGAGACGGAAGGCTTCTTCTCCCTCGTCTCAGCCGAGCAAAATGGCTTTCGAGTAAAATTAAGCTCTTGCCCGTCGAGGCCGACGTAGAACAAAAGAAGGTTTCTCGAAGGTCTTCTGGTTCTCGTGTATCTCATTCTACAGCGTCACCCATTCAAACACGTGTTCCTGCACACTCACACACCAGTGGATGCAATCAGAATGCCCGTTTTACATGAAAACGGAATAAAGTAATCGCAATGTTGCACCGGTTTATACAGTATGCACCAAGATTCATTTCAGCAGATCAATCCCATAATTCTCTGCACTGGGATTTTGGATATCTGTGACGTGTGCATAGAATCCCACATCCGGCTTTACCTGGATGTGTCAAAAAATGGAATTTAACTAGAGTTATTGCACTTATGGTGTTTTCTTTTTCAATTCTTTTGAAACTGCAACATCGAAGAAACATTCTTTTGATTCAAAATTGAATCATGAAGAGACGAGCACGGGTCGCTTTTTTGTACGCAAAGCTCCGACTGTGGGTAGTAACCCCTTGAGCTGTTTACATGGACGATGATTTGATCAAGAACCAGACTACACCACGCCCCCATTCCCATCATTTGGTGCAAATATAATCAGATTGAACTGTTTATATGGTGCAAATTTTATCTGATTACTTTTGACACAGGTTACCACAGGTACTCACACTGTTTAGAGCCACATATTAAAACCCAACAGGAATACCTGTTTCCTCAATGGGCTTGTTGAGGAAACACACAGCATGCTGTCAGCAGCTATTTTACATTTTATATATAGTGTTTATACAATCCAAACCCAGTACAAAGCTTTATATTGCATTTAACTACTTTAATTCAGTTGTAAGTTCAGTTCCGACTCCAGTCAATACCTAAAATAAAAATTTAAAAATTTATCAATGCTTGTGAAATTATCTGTAGAGATCCTTTAAAAAGTCTTTCTTACATTATTCTGCCTTTATACGGTGCACAAGGTGCAGTGCGGGTCAGTTTAATGACGAATTCCCTCTTTAAAAGCCCATATTATGAAAAATTCCTTTTTTAAATGGTATTCTAGCTGTATTGTGTGTCCTCATAGCCTGTATGAGGCCTCAGCAGTGAAGAAAATCTGTCATCTCCTTCACTTGCTCTACTTTTTAGCCACCGTGTGCTCATACATGTGAATCAGAGATTTTCCCTTCATGATGTCATGGAGAGAAATAACCTGCCATGCCAGTAGTGGGGCTCTGCCTTGCTGATATTTGGAATAAATTCAGTATAATATGAAAAACCGTAACAGCCTTACAGTTAGCCGG
Source organism: Lipophrys pholis (assembly GCF_963383615.2). NCBI lineage: Eukaryota > Metazoa > Chordata > Actinopteri > Blenniiformes > Blenniidae > Lipophrys > Lipophrys pholis. The sequence goes on along the minus strand of NC_137627.1, from coordinate 22,693,043 downwards.
AGCTAGGTTTAGCTACTTGCTAGTAACTGTAAAAACACATTCGACCAAACTAATGAACATTTTCAGACACACAATATGTTTAACTCATCATCTTCAGGATTCTCTCCTTCTGGGTCTGATTCTGGTTCAAACTGGTTGAACGACAGCGTTTATGCGAGTGATAGCGATAATTCCACCGTAAAGATTAGCGCATTTTACCAGCGTTTTGAAATAAACTGGTTTCAGTACTAAAAGGTGACCGACTTCCTTTAGCAGTAACAACATGTATAAAATAAGACTCACAAAAGGTACGCCACTCAGAAACATCGTTGTATATGCTGTTAAATGGCGTTCATCAGGACAGCTACTGATTTCTGTCAGGTTTTAACGTCTGTTATACACAGTAACAAGGGACACTAAATTGTCACCAATTAATAGGGAATCTACTTCATCTGAAACACTGGAAAGCTTTTCTCCCGGAGACGGGCCTGTTTCTGGACACAGAAACAGTCTGTTCTCAGTAGCGCTCACCAGAGGGACTTTTAGACTGAAATTCAGGACCAAGGCTGGATTTTGGATAATACACTTTTAATATAATGTTGAAACATTGAAAAACTGTCAATATGGGCCCTTGAAGTTCAGCTGGAGTCCTGTGTTCGATGCAGGAACTGTGTGAAAACTAGACGACTCTCCAGTGCACCCTGCAGTGACTCAACATGGCAGCCTCTGTCAAGGCACACTTACTGCTGGAAATAGTGGCGCTGTACTTTATAATGTGTTCGTCGCATGGCGGAGTTTTCCTTCCATGACAGCAGGATGGGTCTCTCCTTGACAGAGGTTGTGGCCATTGCTTCTGAAGAGCCGCTTGCCGAGGTGACTGATGGTGTCAAATATTTGCAGGGCAGACACAATTGGATGTCACAGGAGAGTTGTCTGTGTCTTATTTATTGGGCAGGGCTGCCAGGCTGAGCTTTGTGAGGCGAGAGGGATGGAAGGGGGAGGAGGCAGGAGGGGAGGAGGCGAGGGAATGATAAAGGGGAGTCGGTGTTGGAGAGGGGTTTTCATCGGGAGGAGGACGAAGGACAGAAAAGGTCAAGGAGTGAAACGGTTTGAAGTGTTTAAAAATAGGCAAAGTAGAAAGGAGACGGAGATGTAGATGCAAAATGAAAGGAGAGGCTGAAAGAGCGAATTCAGGCTATTAGAGAAAGTAGCAGAGAGGAAGAGAGAGACGGAGAGGCACTAAGATAAATGAGGTCGGACAGAGAGGAGGAGACGGAGTGCCATGAATATCTGAGAGAGAGAGAGAAAATATAAGGAGAAGGGAGGAAGGATATGAGACGATGAAGATGATGAAGGCTCAGAAAAGGCTCTGACATGATCTAATTCACACTGTCAACAAATCCTGTGAGAGATCAAAACCAACACCGTGTTTGTCTGTCAGGGAACACTTTGTGACTTTCCCTTCGTCTGTGTCTTCTTCTTTCCTTTCTTTTCTTACCAAAGTGACACAGCCACGGGACAAGCCTCTGTAATTCTCATAAACATAGGAAATTCTCTAAATTATGCCCAGAATTGATCGTATATTTAAAATTCCGTAACTAAATAAAACTAACACCAATACTATCATTACTGCTACTATTACTTTTAGCTACTTAAAGCTGCTTTTAATTTCCTCTTCAGCCATGATAGCAATTTTAATGTTTCTGGACTATTTTTAGTGAGTTTACCATTTTACCTGTTTTTCCTGCATTTCTCCTTTTTGGTGGGGTTATTTAATCTGTTTTTAGCAATCCTAGCTGTGTTGCTTTATTTAGCGGTTTGTAAGCAGGAGATTAGACCATCTTTAGAATATATAGTACAAAAAAAACAACAACATTGAATTTGCCGAAAGTTTCAGGAAACCATTACAGAGGGGCGTACACAATATGCATGATATCCAGCCAAAGTAACAAATATGAAAGGTTTACAAGCCTGCCACTTAAACACACCACTGAATGCAAACTTTAACATAAGAATGTCAGTTACAGGGAGCCACAACAGCAGCAGTAAGCAAAACACACAGCAGTTTCTTTTATTTTGGCCTTACACACAAAGACCACTAACTCCTGCTGCCAGTCATCAAAACCTCCACCGAAAGAAAAAGATTAGGTTCAATGGATCTATTGACATATTATATAAACACCACATCAAGAATTTGGATCTCAACCACCAAATAACCAGTAATCATACACTCCCTATTAGATGTCATAATGAAATACTTCGGTATTGGGAGCGAAGGCATCTGCGATTTTGTCACATTTTTTGCATAAAAGTGCTCCCATGTTTTAATTCTATAAGTACACAGTCAACAGGAAGTGGCAAGGTTAATGCATGTGCTGCACCGATTGGCTGAATCAGACCACATTCCTGTTTAGTGGAAAAAATTAATAAATTCATGTTTTATTGATGTTTTTTTAATTAACTAGACAATTATAATATTCACACAAATCTAAATATCATAAAACATAATCATAACATCATAACATGCTATTGGGGTGCAATGGCAATCCCAGGGGGAGCTATGGCACCCCCAATCCCCCCCTTGTGCCGCCTATTGTAGAGCAGGTATAGGATTAATGGATCAACGCTTGTTAGAATACAGCGACTGAGAGAGTAACTAGAAGTAAGTAACTAGAAGTGAGTAAAGAGTCATTAAAAGATTCAGTCTGATTTTGTTTGTTATTCTAATGTCAAACTGTTGTACAAAGTCAAACTTTATCGCTCGGTCCTAATGTGTGACTTTGCACAAAGCAGTGTTCACACTCTTGCGTCACAGCGAGAGTGCTCCTGTTCGATTCCGGGACTCCTCAGTGTGGAGGACTTTTGTCTCTCGAGTTTTCCAGGTAATGAGAAGAGAGCAGCGTGACATACGCATGTGTTTTCATCGTCTTTAAGTGACAGCGGGTGTTAAGTGCAAAGGAAGACGAGGCAGGAAAAGAGAGTGGAGGAGTGACCGATAGTGAGAAGAGTTGAACTCACGTCTTCCACTGCACCCCTCTCCACTGGCTCATGGCCATCCATCCATCACTGAGGGGACGAGGCTGCGGTGGCACAGAGGGCGAGGCACGCAAACAAATCACACTTACTCCCCTCACTGTGTGCACGCATCACCCGGCCCTGTCACTTTATACGAGTGTGTGTGTGTGTGTGTGTGTGTGTGTGTGTGTGTGTGTGTGTGTGTGTGTGTGTGTGTGTGTGTGTAAGATGGAGAAAACACAGCATGAGGAATGAGTTTGCGATCAAGGTCTTGAGTGGGTAAGAAAGAAATAAAGTCTACAGAGAGCATAAGAAATGTGTGTTTGAGGGATTGTTTAGGTGCGTGATACAGAGGCAGAGTGTGTGTTTGGGTCCGGAGGGGAAACGCCTGATGAGTTGATGGAGAGATCAAAGGTGTATCGGTGGCTGACGCTCAGGAAGCCACAGACTCCCTTTGGTGTTGTTTGGAGTGTGTTGGAGCTCGATAGGGCCAAGCGGGAGGCCGAGCATGCTGATTTAAGTCCCATCTCAGTTTCTGTTTGGCTCTTTGTATCTATAAATAGCAGATTCTTGTGTATTCATGATTATATTCATGTTTTTTCTGCTTATATAAGTGACATTGTCTCAGGGTGTATTGTAAGTGTCTGTTCAGCTGCTCCATATTACAAAGGTTGAGTATCTTGCACTGCAGACTTGTCTAGTCACCGTAGGGATTCGAACCAGGGTCCCACACACTCACGGTCGAGACTTAGGGAACCTTTCACATTCAGATAGTCTGGGACACGGTTCACTTGGGAGGAAGGGGAGCCGAGAATATTCACACTTTAATTTGGTTCGGGTGGTGTTCACTACTACTTTTGAGGCCCGACCAAACCTCCTGGAAAATGTCATGCAATTACACCAGTTGCTGGTTTGGGTGCGCTGCTGCGTGAAACAAACACTGACCAAAGAGGAAGAAAAGAAGAAACACGGCTCATTGATTGGTCCGGACTGAAAGCGGAAGTCCCGCCGTTTTATCCAGTGGTGGTTAGGCTAGTTAGCTCGTGGCTAATGGGTCGCTACAAACAACGGCAATATATAGTCTTCAGATCAGATATCAATGAGCAAATTCCTCAGTACTTCTTCCTCAGTACTTCTTCCTCACAATTCCACATCTGCCCTTGAGATATTTTCCAACTTTTTCTTTCTGCGACTGCTTCTTCTGATTCATGCAGTTAGCTTTGTTTGTTTACTACCCAGAATGCATTGCACACTACGTCACGCCCTCTCCCCCTGTCCTCTCACCACGCCCGCCAGAAAGATGCTTTGTAAATGAGCCGAGACCCACGTTTTTAAGGGGACCAGAGATCGCTTGCTGGCTCTGGTTCAGAGTTCCTGGGCGTGTTCACGTCGCCCAAACAAAACGGTTTTCCTCTGGAGGGAACTTCGATCTGGATCAAACAGGGGAATGTGAACATGCCCTTAAGTCCAACATGATCTTTTTTCGCCCCATAATTCTTTTTCTTTTTTTTTCCCCCATGCACCCGGCACCATAAAAATGACTCTAAATGATGTAGTACATATGCCAAGCCTATATAGAGGGCGCTGTAAATCTGCCACAGAAATACACACAAAGAAAGAAGACACAGCATGCAAAAATCCTCCTATTTGAATAACCCAACATCTCGCCTTATTGAAGCGACGAGCATCAGTAGCTTCTGCAGCTCTATCTGGAGCATTCAGTCTGCCATTTTTTATGTTTGTTTTTTTCTCTTTTTCCCTCGTCCTGTTCGGCAGCTCGGGCAAACAATATTTTGTGATTGAGAGCCTTTCGGTGTCGGAACAGTTTTTGCTCTTGCAACGGGAAGAGACTTGGAATCTCCTCCTGTTACTGCCTTTGTGGTTGTTGTTGTTGTTGTTGTTGTTAAGTTACGTCGCGGAGAGGGCCGTGGGGTTATCGGGTCGAGAGGTGGGGCGATGACATCATCATTCCAAGTAAATGTGCATCTTGTCCAACCACACGTCAAAGCTGAGGTGGCGTTTTCAAATTTCTCCACTCTGGAATCCCTCAAAAATTTAAAATGTAAAAATTCTTCAGGCTCCTAAAAGACTGCACCGTGTGCATGAGGCGGTTACATGAAACGGCGTTGCCGTATGGACAGGGCGTTAGCCAGCGTTAGACATCTTTTTCTCTCTAGCCAAACTGAACAAAATATGCACAAAAAGTACAAAACTTTTACAACACTGGAATGTTTCTATTTGGCTTTTTCAAAGATCTTGTAAATATTTCACTTGTGCAACCCACGTGCTCATCTCACTTATTATTATGATCCAAAGGGAAATTATCATTTGTTATCCAAATGATAAAAGACACTAATTTCCTTGCCCTTTGTGTGTAGTTTAATTTACAAAAAGTGGAACCTCGTGGTGTTTGTTGTGCTGCAGAGCAGCTGAAAGCGCCGCTGGAGGAGTACGTGAACAAGCGCTACCCCGGCCTGGTGAAGATTGTGAGGAACCAGAAGAGAGAGGGGCTGATCCGAGCCCGGATCGAGGGCTGGAAGGCCGCCACCGCTGAGGTCACGGGCTTTTTTGACGCCCATGTGGAGTTCACGCCTTCTTGGTGAGTGAGTCCGCCATTTTAACGATGCAACTGTGTAATATTTAATCCATCTTTTGCCATTTTTTTCACACCAGTTGCTGCCGGTAGTTTCTTCAGTTCGGTCCGGCTGCTTCACAAGAGATTCGATTAATACATTTTTCAGTATTCCCGCCACAATTAAAACACTCAATCAACATTTTAAAGTGGCATTTTTCTGTACTTTCAGATAAAATTCCACGTTATCCACATAATTTGAAACGTCAGCTTGGAAATACGTTCGTCTGTCTTCCGTTCACACTTGGTCCCATGTTGGAGTTGGGGGGTTTTGAGATGTTTTCTCAGTCTTGTTCTGATTTACAACGACCTTGCACAGCGCATACTGAACTGCACGTGCACACCAATAGATTGTAGTTTGAGTTTGAGCTCCAGCGGGATCCCACGCCGGATATAAGGTAGATTTACTAAGAATAACAAGATGTGTGATGTCACACGCAAACGGGGTGTTCATTGGAAGGTCCTGCTTGTTTGAAACAAGGTGTCACTGGTTGTGGGGCTTTTTGTGTGGGGTTTGCTTGTTTTGTGTATTTCTCTGTGTTTACCCTCTGATGCCCTCCAGCTCTACACTTTGTGGATGAAGCATGTGTACAGATGGACAAATAGATGAAATGAGTAGAAATAATAGATGAAACTGTAAAGAACCAGGGTAAAACGATTTTTAAGACGAGTAAACTAGAGCTGATGAAAGACAAATATCTCATTGAACAGGCTACAAAAGCGCGAGAGCTTTTTCAGCTCGTTTTTATTTACCATTTAAAAAAAAAAAGAAAAAATAGAGACACTTGACTTTTTATGGCACCGTGGCCTCGTCCTGTTGACACCTCTTTGTCCGTGTGGTGCTCTCCCAGCTCAGCACGTCCTTCAGTGGATGTACACGAGGCAGTTCAGTCAGCATAAGCAAGCACAAACCCTCCAGAGCCGAATCAAACGGAATCACTAATAAAGTTGCTTGAGGGACTTTCTGATTGAAGTTGATGCCAGAGTGTTGATCTTAAAGAGATGCACTGTGAAGCTCGTGTCCACTGTTTTCATTCTATATCATTTCTTTATTTTTTTTTTAACTAGGGCTGAGCCGGTTCTGGCCAGAATAAAAGAGGACCGCAAGAGGATCCTCCTGCCCTCCATCGACAACATCAAGCACGACACCCTGGAGGTGGAGCGCTACGAGAACTCGGGTCACGGCTACAACTGGGAGCTGTGGTGCATGTACATCAGCCCGCCCAAACAGTGGTGGGACGAGGGGGACATGTCGGCCCCCATCAGGCAAGCAAACCCCCCCCCCCCCCCGCCCCTGAAAGCTGGAAAGTGCCTGCAGGAAATAGATAATTCGTTTGTCATGAATTGTAATTTGATCTTCATTGAAGTTTTTCATGCTTCGTCTCACACTAAGTATTAACTAAGATTAATAAGCGATTAATGAGAATCTCCCGTCTCATATGATCGACTGACGATCTGATTGGCCTCTTTATTTTCACCGCACTCGTGTTTTAAAAGACCGTTTTATTCTGGTTACTCTGTCTAAAGTAAACTATCCCCCTCCCTATTTTTGAGATAGTCTGTAGTGTATAGTGCCTATTTTTTGTAATGTCATTGTGTAATTGTGGAATGTGTATCATATCTGAAAATTCCAAATAAAATATTGAAAAAATAAGAAGTAAAATAAGAAATGAAAGGCATATTATAGCAGGTAACTCATTAAATAGCATATAAACTTTCATTTCACCATTTCACATATGATTTTGCACTAAAGTTAACTTTAGAATTTCTCTTTTGAAAAGAAAAATATGATGCAGATTTATCAGGTTCCTTCCTCCTGTCTGACATCCTCCAGAAGGGCCCGCTCCACACATTGAAAACCACCATTCAAAACAACAAGTAGACACTTGTTGAATGTATTTCCTGTAACACCGCTCAAGCAGTTTTAACATTTTTGTTCATTTACATATTACAGTTGTTAAATATTTATGTTGCCATTGACCAAAAGGGTGAATGTTTTGAAATGTTGACATTTTTCAGGATGAATTGGGCGTAAAAATCAGCAAAATGCTCATTGAGTTCACTCATTCTAATTTGTAATATCATAATGGTAATCGGTCAATCGCCAGAAGTAGCTTTGGTACAAATGGAGACATTCAGAGTTTCCTGAAACTGAGTACTACATGTTTAACATTTTAAATAAGCATGAAGATGGTTTTATATATAGTTTTGATATAAATGCAAAAAACTGTATGTTAGATTGCATTTAAGACATTTCATTTCAAGTATTTCAGCTTTTATAAACATTAGCGTTAGCCCATGTAGGCATTTTCTGTATTCATTTCCTTTTGTACCTTGTCTAGTGGTATAAACTGGTCTAAGCTACTTTTAACCATCTCAGCTATTAGAACTATTTTTGCCATTTTAACATTTTTGCAAAAAATCTTTTTATCTGTTTTAGGAATATTGACTCAAACTTTTCTTTTTTTTTGTCTTCTCAACTTGTTTCATGGTTTAAGCCCTTTAAGCACAATGAGCTGTTTTAATCATTGTTTTTGGTCATTTTAACAATTTCAGCTGTTTTAACAGTTATAACTCTTTTTGCCATTTGGACTGTTTTTTTAGGTAAATATCAAAAAAGGAAAATGTATTGCCTTTATAGTATTTTTTAGGAAATTTTGCAGTTTTTTCCTCCCATTTTTTAATGGAATAACAATTTTACCCATTTTAGTCATGTTAGCTGGTCAAGCTATTTTCCATTTATAAACCTTTTCAGATCGTTGACATTTTTTTATTAGCAATATTATTTCCATATCATTTTGTGGAAGCTTCATGGAGCTTTCATGTCCTTCATTGTGGCCCCAGAGCCGCAGGTTAAACCCCGACCCAGATCACAAATGCATTCACTCAGCAACATGTACTACACGTGTATATAGTTGTTTTCATATGTTTTTTTTTTTCCTCCATCGCAGCACTCCTGCTATGATCGGCTGCTCCTTCGTGGCCAACCGTGCCTACTTCGGCGAGCTGGGTCTGCTGGACTCCGGCATGGACGTGTATGGGGGGGAGAACATCGAGCTGGGCATCAGGGTTTGTGTGTCACCCACTTTTTCTTTCCTCTTGTTCCCGCTCCCTCTTTTACCCCTGTAGGTTTAAGTGGAGCACTGGCCACCGTAGCGTGGCACCGCTGATAAATGAGGCCCCATTAGGAGTCCTGGAGGACCGGTCCTGTGTGCGCAGCTCGCAGCAGGGCCAAGCAGAGAAATAGGTCACATGGAGCAGCAACGCAGGAAGATGCTTCCTCTATGTTTTCACGGCGATGTGGTTTTCTAATAACTGACAAAAGTGTTGTTGTTGTTGTTTTTTTGTTTTTTTTAAATGCTCAAATTTTTAACCAAGTGGCCTCTTTTCAAATGACCACATAATAAATCCCATTCCTCTGTAATGTGTAGCCATAAATCTGTTCACAGCTTTAACTGGCCTTCAGCCCTTTGTTGTAGTTTTATCACTGAGAACTTCTGTGTCAGACACACAAAGAGCCATGAAATGGTTGATGAAGTGTAAAGTCTAGACAGAGGTGTCAAACAAAGAACCCGCAGGCCAAAACCGGCCCATTGGAGGGTGTGAAAAAAATTACTCAGAATATGCAGTGTTCTGCAATATGTGTTTACTTTTAATAAAAGTAAACCCAATTTATGATCTTTGGGCAGATTTGGAAGCCAAATCAAGTGACACTTATCATTTCTAATTCTGGAACTTCTACTACGGTATCTCATTTGAAATCATAATAATCATTCTGCATCTGTCAACCTATTTTTTGATAGTTTCCTGTTTTTTATTGTCCAAAAAGCCCCTCTGTGGACTTGATATCATACTCTTCTTGCAGGTGTGGCTGTGTGGCGGCAGCATGGAGGTGCTTCCTTGCTCCAGGGTGGCTCACATTGCACGGATGAAGAAACCCTACCACAGTAACATCGCCTACCACACGCGGCGTAACGCCCTGCGCGTGGCCGAAGTCTGGATGGACGAGTACAAGTCCAACGTTTACCTGGCGTGGAACATCCCCATGGAGGTGAGAGAGGCTAAGTCAAACATCGTCACTGAGGCTTTGAAGGAAAGCCTTGGTTTTTCTTTCTTTCTTTCTTTCTTTCTTCTTCTTTCTTTCTTTCTTTCTTTCTTTCTTTCTTCTTCTTCCTTCTTTCTTTCTTTCTTGGGGGAATGGTAAGGACTAGCTGGAACCAGCAGATGGCGGTAGTGCATCTGCCGTTGAACCCAAGTGAAGAAGAAGAAGAAGAAGAAGAAGAAGAAGAAGAAGAAGAAGAAGAAGAAGAAGAAGAAGAAGAAGAAGAAGAAGAAGAAGAAGAAGAAGAAGAAGAAGAAGAAGAAGAAGAAGAAGAAGAAGAAGAAGAAGAAGAAGAAGAAGAAGAAGAAGAAGAAGGGGAATCAGTGGTCAGGGATGAAAAAAGCTACTGATAAGAGAGAGAGGGTAACAGTCATCAGGGACACAATATAGATAGAAAGAACCAGCAGATGGTGGTAATGCAACTTTATCGATGCAAACTGCCGTTAAACCTAAAAGAAGAAGAAGAAGAAGAGTCAGCTTCAAACCTTGTAGTATGAAGTAAAGCAATACTCCTAACCTCTAACAGGAACCTGAGGCACCGTGATTTTACCATGATTTCCTGTGTATGCTGCAGAACCACGGTATAGATTACGGAGACATTTCTCAGCGGGTCGCATTGAGGGAGAGTCTGAACTGTAAGAGCTTCCAGTGGTACCTCGACAAAGTTTACCCCGGAGATGAGAAGGTACAACAACACGCTGTTTTACGGTGAGGTGAGTCTGAACTCAGCTTAAACAGCTTAAATTACAGTATTTTCTGGATGAGTCACATTTTTGTTGTTGTTGTTGAGAATTCAGAATATAGTGATACCAGTAGGAATACGTGTCTATACGACAAATACCCAGTTATTTTTCAGTCATCATTGCGTACACCCACTTCCAAATCCCCCATGATGAAACTCCTTATAAGATGATGATGCCATGACCCGCCCTACTCTGCCTCTGATTTGCGAGTACTCACTGCATTCACTGATTTGATTACAAATACTATGGATTGGTTTTCTCTAAATAGAGTCATATTACATGCCACTGCTTCTAAAATCGATCATGTACCCACTTCTCCAACAAAACACCACTGTGCGGTACATACCATCTGTGGCCACTAGATATCACTGTTTGGTGACTGTTTGTTGCTATGGTACTACAGAAAACCTTCCGTAAATACTGTGTTGGACTGACAGAGCAAGTAAAATGTGGTCAAAAAGAAAAAAAAAATGTTACCGAGCACAATTTAAAGAAAAACTAATCAAATGTGCAACAGAAAGTGTAGACATATGGAAGTGACTTGTAGTCCAGACAATAAGGTAACGCACAATGTGTGTCATGTTTTTATAAATTTCGAAGTGTGTTTTCTTCAAATAAATCTTTGGTTCCAGATCCGTAACTCCAAAGTGAGCAACCTGTGTATGGATCAGGGCATGAAGGAGAACCACACGGCCACCCTGCACCCCTGCCACGGATGGGGTCCCCAGGTAGAACATGAAGATTTCACGGCTCATTAGTGCTTCTGCCGCAATGCGAGTCACTTGCTGTGTTTCTCACTGCGGCTCAGCTCAAATCCTCTTAGGACGGACTTCTGCTGTCAAAATAAAAATGTTTCTCTGCTGCACTTTTTTTTTCTCCTTTTCTTCTGCTGAACTCCTGAGTCAGCGGGTGTCGGCTCTCCGGCCCGCAGGACCTCACTTCTCAGCTTGAGGGGACAACTCTTGACTCCGGCAGCAAAAGTGTTTTTAAAACTAACTGAGGTTTAAAAGGGACTTCATCCTGAGTGCAGAGAAGGACATCAACACTCGTGTTGAAATACTGAGTCATGCAGCGCATTTACATGTAATGCATTTGATTTCAACACCAATAGATAGATAGATAGATAGATAGATAGATAGATAGATAGATAGATAGATAGATAGATAGATAGATAGATAGATAGATAGATAGATAGATAGATAGATAGATAGATTTACACTCCGCACTGTCTCGGATTACTACGTTTACTCGTACACTGTGGACAGAAGGTGAAATATTTTGTCACATTTTGTTCCCAATTTTTTTTTCTCGTCTCAGTTTTTAAACACAAACAACACATTTGATTTGTGCAAACTGCTCCACCGGCTCACAGTGTGATTCTCCTCAAGCACAGATCTGCAGGAGAGTCTCTGCACTGCAATCAGTGGAGAGCCCTGTGGTTTCCCCTCAGCCTCGTTGGGAGGATCCATCTGTTCACAGAAAGCAATGAGCGTGTTTGCAAAAAAAAAGAAAAGGAAAGTCTCTCCAGAACTGTAATTTTCCCAGAGAGTGTTGTGCGATAACGACTGAGATGTCTGCTGGGGAGGTTTCGGGTAGTTTTAGTCGTGTGCTGTGTCTTCAGATCGGGCGTTACACCAAAGAGGGTCAGCTGTTTCTGGGTCCGCTGGGCAGCACCGGGGAGGACACTCGCTGCGTGGTGGACGACCAGGTCAGCCGCTTTCCTCAACTCCTCAACTGTGACAAGGTGACAAACGTCCAGCAGAAAACCTGGAATTTCAATCAGGTGAGCGGGGATTCATCTTCTGAACTTGTCTGGTTGAGTCTCTTCCAGCTTCTTGTTACGAGTTACTGAACAGAGTCGACTGCTTGCTCATGTAGGAGTGTTGGCTTTTCCTCTCTGTCTTGAAATGACATAAAATGAAAAAAATTGACTTGAACTGAATACATCACTCTTAATATAAAGATCTGATCAGGTGGTGATCCAACATCAGGATTGTAAAAACTTTTTTAAGACGTCCAGTACTAATGAAATACACTATTTTAGCTTGAAAACATACTAAAATTAAAACGTCACTCGGTAGAGCACAGACCTTCACCAACACCACATCTGTTTGCAGAACCGACTTAGCAATGGCCAGCATGATAGACGTGAGCTCAGATCGATGCTAACGAGATAGCTCAGGGAGCTACATCTCTGTGTGAAATGACTTGTCGCCATGGAAACGGCTCAGCTACCAATTTACGGCGAGGCTGCAAGGCTTTCTGGGAGATTTTTCAGTGCTGTTATTACTAAAACATTTCAAAGGAAATTAAGTGTGACGAGATGAAAGGAGATTGTTTCGCAGTTTTGGGGGATTTTTTTCGGAAACGGTGAGTCGCTAAAGTCCCAAAATCTAATCGATTGGTCCTTGGAAGATGAAAAATCATCCCTGAAAATTTCATGCAGTTTGGGTGAGTAGCTTTAGCGGAAAGTGGGTAAAATATATACAAACCAATCATTTTATAGATAAGTACACGCAGACGAGAGCATAACCTTGTTAGCCAACTTCGTTTGTCGCCCAACTTTCGTTGGCGAAGGTAAAAATTACTGACTGGTTTGGGTGATACAAATTTCTCCCTTTACCCTTCTCTCACCTCACTGCCTCTCTCCTCTCTATCATCCCCCCCCCCCCCCCCCCCCGGCCACTGCAGAACGACTCGATCATAAATCGAGCGACAGGGCGCTGCCTGGAGGTGGTGCAGGCCAACGTTTACTTCGGCCACCTGCTGGTCCTGCAGCCGTGCTCGGGGCAGAAGTGGACCATCAAGAACGCCATGAAGCAATAGTCCACTGGGCCAATTCCACGGGGACCAATTACAGCGGAGGCCATTTCCCAGGAGCTGTCACCTGACCTCGGCTCCGCTCACGGCACAAACAGCAAGGACGGGCTCTTCATCCTCCCAACCACGGGGAAATAAAACTCTGTGATGGAGCGGTGGGGTTTATTTTTAAGTTCAAGCATGAGGACTGCGTCCGTCTGTTGGGACTTGACAAACTTTCAGTGTGATGTTGCCATTATTTCTGTCCGTGACCCTTCTCTCTGCGATATTTTCTAAGGACTGTGGGTAAAACTTCGAGCAACCAAAACCGTGTTTTTCTGTCTTACGTGGGAAAAGAGTTTATATCCTCAAAATCTTTCTGCAATATTTCATTGTGAATCATCTCATTCCTTTTAAAATGTGAAACAGTCTGAAGTAATAATGGTAGTTTTATGAGGCTTCAACAGGTTTTTAGTGTCCCTGGATGCACAAAAAAACGTCTGACTGCCTACTTGCCAAGCATTCTTGCCTAAATTATCATTATTGTTAGTTTAGAAAGTTGGACCCCTGTAAATATTTTGAAAATTTGATCAAAAAGGCACCGACAATAAATATACTGGAGCCAGTTTTTTGCAGTAAGTCATCCCAAACCACAATGTTAAGAGGGCTACTGGCGAAATCATAATTCTACATAAATGATGGCTTCTTTTAATGTTTTGACTCCAAGCTCTCTGTAGCATCAGATGCAGTACATCCTTGTAGCGTGACTGTAAGGACTTCATGGGGTACAGAGTTGTGCTGAGTCGATTAGTTCTGTTCCCTGCTGAGTGCCATAACTACTGCAGACGGCCAAAAGTCAAGAAGCACTTTTTTTTTTTCTGTCATGTTGACAAAACTGCAGATTAGAAGAGGAGGGTGGAGACAGCGATGGATGCACAAGGCGACGGATTGTGGAAACGTGGACGACCCACGAGGGCGAGAACTGTTCCTTAAAGGAGATGTAAATGATGTCATATATTCGGTTTATTCAGTGTGATCAGTTGGGTTCTTGCGCCACGATTGTCTTCCAATAAACAACTGGTTTCCTCCATTGTGTATGGTTACTCTTTACAGTTTGTCACTTTACAAATTTCATCAAAAACCGGAAAAATTCGGATGGAATTTAAAAAACTTTTTTTTACGTTTTTACTTGAAACGATTTGCTGAATCGTTAATAAAAGCGATAGCACACTATTCACCAATTTTCCACATGTTTTGAGGTGCTTTTTGTGTAAGCGCTCCCAACGACGCGGGACTAGTTAAACACGAAAAAAACAAAACAAGAAATAGCTTGAAATTAAACACGCGCCTGCCTCTTTAAGACGCTTAAAAAACATCTTACGGGTCCAGGTTGGGCTTGGACACCTTCATGTGTCAAACTCAAGACCTGTGGGCTGAATCCAATTATGTTTTATTTACAGAGAAATGTGCCTGCTTCCATCTTTACATAGAAATAGGGTATCTGCCAAGACTTTTATTTACTCCTGAGTTCTTTATCTTCAATATTACAACTGGCTCTTGAAAGTACTATGATGGTGATGTTGCCATTGATGAAAAAGGAATTTGGGTATTGTTGGAAACAACTATTTTGGTTTTTCATCTTCATGAGGCATTTTTTGACTCAGTTGTGACCGTATTGTTTGTATATCAATATATGACCTCTAAGTTGTGTACTACTCACATAGATTTCACCAAAACACTTGTTTATAGCCCATAATGTCTCAAGTATTTAAAAGGATCATATTGTACAAAATTCACTTTCTAATGGTTTTCCAACAGTAATAATTGTCCCCATACCTGGAATGACGCCTCAGAAGTGAAGAAAGTCTGTCCTCTCTCTCACTGGCTTGTTTAAATAATTAAAAAGTGTGTTGCTCCAACGAGCCAATCAGAATTCAAATCCTCCGTAGTGTCATCGGGGGTTTAGCCAATCCCAATCAAGGTATTGAGGACCTCCCTTTGACCCTCCCACAATTAGGCAACTCTGCTCTGGCAAATGGCACCACGAGAGGCAGTACTTCCTCTTCTTCCCAAGATGGGCATGTGTGGGTGGAGCCAGTCCAGCTCACACAGACACAGCAGATTCTGAATGCAGCTCCTATGATCCAATATTGAAAAGACTGACAATCAAGGAAAATCTCGATTTGCGGCAATAAACTTTGAATACAATGTTTTGGGACTAACGAGACCCATGTGAAAGTGTTGAAAAACTGTATAATATGACACCTTTAAATACTTAATTTCTGTTTTTGTAAATATTAAAAAGAAGCTTGAGAGTGTGCAGAGTCGGCGCTGTCATGCTGTGTGTCTCATTAAGTGCTTCATCCATTTGCATGGTGTTTGGTCGAAATAATTTCCTCACACTGTGAGATTAGTCCTCACAATTACCCCCTGAAAATAGGATCCTTCGAGGGGAATTTCACACTAACTGCACAGCATCTGCTCACAGCTTTTAGATCCTTTAATCTATAAAAAAAAAAAAAAAAAAACCCTCAAAGATTACAGCTGCCAGGTGTTTCAACATAAAAGTCCTGTAAAGGTGAAGCAACGGGTTTCATTGGTGTAAAAATTGTCCTTGAATCCGAGGTGGCGGCTCGCCATGTCTGAGCTGAAGGATGTGTTAAATGCTGGAGATGTAAATGAAGCAGGAGGAGCCTGCTGGGAGCACAAGGGCCTGTTTCTGGCGGCGAGCTGGGCAGAGCGGCGCGGCTCTGCGGGACAGAGGCTGCATGTTAACACCACTCTGGATGCAGATCAGACTCCTAAACCACAAGCCTCATCACCTCCCTGCACCGAGGGAAGATCACGGCCGAGGCCCAGTCAACCGTCACATCAGACACAACTGACTCACTCGGTTTATCTTCTTCACACAATCTTCTAACCAGAAAGTCTTTTATCCTCTTGGTGCTAAGATTGCTCATAATTCATTAATAGCTTTTATGAATACTTTAAATCTAATGGCTATATTGTAATCTGTGCTTCTAACACTGAATTGAAGTAAACTGATAATAACAAGGTAGAAACAGAGGAAAGAAACTTGCTTGTGGAATTTGAATAATCACTCTGAAACCAAACATGTGGGAATAATTTGTAATGACTGAGCTGTAATGTTCAAAAACTGCATTATTCTCAAACTCAAACTGTTAAAGTATTCTATTATTTCAATCATTGTAAAAGAATACAATAATTAAACCAGGTGCATTTTTTTCCCTTATACCTAAATTTCTAAGTAAACCCTTTTAATTAACTTAGTACTATCTTCTGGTTAGACATGTAGCAGTATTTATGCCCACATCTTCTTCATATCTACTCAACAATAAAAAAAAAAAAAAGTGAATACACTCCATCCAAATAAACCTTAAATCTTTTGCTTCCCCCTCTGTTGTATTGTAGTTGTGGGGAATTAGTATTCTTAAAGAAAAATTTACTAAATGTATTTGCAGCCCAGAAAAAGAAATCCTGTGAGTTTGATAGGTTTTTATTTTGGACAGTCACTTTTAAACTTTTTATAATCATATAGTTTGTATATTGAGGTGGGACAGTCAACGGGAACATACTGTGTACTGTTTGGCTGTTTTCCGATTTGATCTGCTTTCGTCCACAATCTGGATAACTGTCAATATCTTGGATTTGCAAATACTGTATGTATATATGATGAAATTGGTGGTCATTTCTATTATTGAATATTTATATTATTTCTTGTGGTTATATGGATATATGTGAATATGTTCATAAAAAAGGTCTTACTGATTCCCATTCTGATTTAAGTGCTAAATGTGTTCATTGTGGAACAATAGGATCTGCATTTAATATATGAAAAACGCCTTATTAATAAAGTTTATTATTATTCGCTTCACAAAGTGAAGGAAGAAATAGAAAAATCCGCCGTGTACTAGTCCCCACTCCTCTGTGTGTAATACTGCCCTCTAGTGGTGTAAAAGTGTCCACTGAGACAGAAACACGTCACATGAAGCAGAACCACACTGAACGTCTGCAGGGCTGTGATTCACACAGAGCCACAGTATCTGTGACCTTGTACAAGTGTTTATTCGGCTGCTCCATGTTTACATGGATCATCACAGCGAGTCACTACAACTTGTACTGGGGAGGAAGTTCCTGCTGGACCCCAGTTAGAGGGGTGTGCAATTTGTACGACCGAAAGACCAAATCCAATCTACCTGGAGCGAACACAGCTCTATAAATACATTTCCACTAAGCATTGCTTCACACTGAATAAATTAAGAGAAAATAGAATATCAAATCGAATATCAGATCAAATTAAATAACTAGTTTTAAATATGAATCCATACAAGGCTTAACAAATATAAAAAGGGACAAAAGTAACATAAACATAGCACACACCATTTCCAAGGAAGAGTTATAGAGTCTTATGGTGACAGGAATGAACTGACATTTAGCCATTTTATCTCTTTTCTAAGCAGTTGGGCTTTTTTAAAATTGTTATTTTCACTTTCAGAAATTCCAGTCATTTACCCCCCCCCCCCCCCCCCCAATTGTATTTATTGGTGCCTTTTTTAAAGCACTTTTTCTTTTTTAAACCGAAGAGATAAAAGCCATTTTGAAAATGACTCTGGTTTGTAAATAGAATAAAAATAAGATAAAATGTTTATTTTGGTATAGTTTAATGAAAGCTTCAGGGAGACACTACAAAAGTGTCTCCAGTCAGTTTCAGTTTTATTGTGCAATGTGAGCGGAGGCTGAGCTCACGTCACTCTTCTGGCTATTTAATCGATCCCTGTTGTGTTGAATAACAAAGTGTTTTTCCAGACAAGAAACTCGTCCTGCAGGACGCTACAATAGTAACGCACAGTGACTTTGATTAGTAACTTTAATCTGATTACTGGTTTGGATTAGAGTAACACGTTACCGTCACAGTACAGGCCAGTAGTGTCATCAGCATCATGTGTACAGCCTGTTTACAGTTTGGATGCTGTTAAAGCAGTGATTGCTGTTAGGTTTGTTCAAAGAGAAGAAGGAGTGCTCTGAGGACAACTTTTACTCCCACCAAGACCAATGATGTTGCGTCACCTTTGGATCCAACCTGGGTGAAATGAGACATTTTCTCCCAGAGGAACCAAACGCAGTGGCGGCGGTATATTTCAGACCTCAGAGTTCACTGGTGCTGGTCTGAGT
The DNA here is from genome assembly GCF_963383615.2 of Lipophrys pholis. Taxonomy (NCBI): domain Eukaryota; kingdom Metazoa; phylum Chordata; class Actinopteri; order Blenniiformes; family Blenniidae; genus Lipophrys; species Lipophrys pholis. The sequence goes on along the minus strand of NC_137627.1, from coordinate 22,674,580 downwards.
CAATCCACCCCTCAATAACTTTATGGCTACAAAAACCAAGTTATCATGCAGAAATGCAGTATAAAGAGCCGTTGCATCACAGATAGATACTTCTGTAGCCAGAATAAATACCTTTACAGATGAAATAAAATCTGAAGTTCAAAACTCTCCTTCTGCTGCAGCTCCATAGAAAAGCGGCTGCTATTGCTGAAACTTCTGGGGGTCGAGGAGGGTGACAAACATCAGCTTTTCATGGTCTTTAAAATAAAAAGATGGCAGATAATATAATCTAAAGTCCTGCCATGGACGTTGTAGTGAGCGTAAATTGGACCTCCTTGCACGTGGAGTGCTGCGGTGCGTTCAATGACCTCTTGAAAATGGTTTATACAATAAATCTGCAACCAAATCTGTTTATCTCCTTCAGCCATTGTCGCTTAATAAAACCGCCTATTAAATCAACACAACTATATTTTTGTTTTGCAGTTTGTTAGCGATGGAGTCAGCGAGCGCCAGAGAGTAAACTGACGATCCAATCAGAGGGCATGAAAACGCTGAGGTTACCTGCTGGCAGGTCCTGAGTCGCCAACTCAAAATCTGATTGGTTGAAGCAGCAGCGTGACCGACTCTTATTTTACGCTGCGGACGCCTCCAGGATTGAATGTGAAGGCCTCAGGCAGATTTCTTTACCCTGGCAACTTCCTCTCACAGCTTCTCCCCCGGCTGCGCTGCTTCCAGACGTGTATTTCCATATAAAAGCTTTTAACCAATCACATTGCAGCCATCATACACATGACATTTACATTTATAAGTACCGTACTCATATCTCATATAGTACTCATTTTGGAAAAAGGGTAGAAACGTCCCTGAGATAGTTTCAAAAAGAGTCATGGCCAACAGTACATTTTAATAGTTTTTTTATTTATGCATGTCTGTTGCAGACAGAATCAAATTAATACTGTGTAGTGTACAATAATTATGTTGCTTTATGAAACTGTTTTATATGTATGTGTATGAATATGTATGTATATGAGTCTGAGTATGTATGTATGTACGTGTATGTAGGTATATATGTGTGTGTGTGTATATGTATATGTATAAGTACATGTATATCCAGACAATCAATCCTGTCTGGATATGAAGTCTGGATTCTTGCTGATGAGTGATGAGACTCTATCACTGGTCCTGGCAGCTCGTCGGGATGTTCAGTTACATCTGGAGGATTTAAAGCAGAGGGTACAACATAAATATAAATGCATATATGTGTGTGAAGCAACATGTTGTACTTTATTTTGGATGAATTAGAATATTACAAGTTGTTTCCAAGTAGTTGAATCATCTGAAACAACTCTAACCTTAAACTGAATATCTCAGAGAAAACACTATGTTGTCACAACATTTTCCCTTCTTTAGAAATATAATGTATTTGAGGTGTCAAACATAAAGCCTGTGGGCCAAAACCGGCCTGCAGGAGGCTCCAATCCGGCCAAACCATAAAGCAAATTGTAAACAATTCAAAGAAAACAGTTTAGTTTTTTTTAAACAAATGTCTTCAGAGTAGTGGACACAAGACGAGACTGAGACCTGAGATCAGGATGAACACTCGCTGCCTTGCTGCTCGCTGCCTTGCTGTCAGGGTGAGTTTGTAAAAACATGAGTGATGAAGCTCTATATACACTTCACTGTACTTTGCACCAGAAAGTTTCATTAAAATTGGCATTATGTTGAAATTGTAGTTATGATCCAGATTATAAATAGACTTCACTTATATAGCTCCTTACAGCTGCGTGTGACATCGTTCATCACATTCACCCGTTCACACACACGGAGGCTGCAGCCATGCAAGGCACTGTCACTCTAATGGAAGCAGTTTGGGGTTCAGTGACTCCGGCATGCAGAGATGAGAATTGAACCAGCAACCTTCCCACTGAGAGACGACCGCTCTACCAACCAAACCCTGTCGCCCAATCTAATGTAAGTGACACTCAGCAATCAAACCTTACCTTAGCTGTGGCAGGAGCTCTTATCCTCATTCTCCTCTTTCCCTGTAAATTAAAGACATTTTCAATATTGACTGATTCTTTCATGAGTTTTCATCATGACATGTTGTAGAATCAGAGCTCACTTACATAGTTCTGACTGGTGGACCACTCTGGGAATCTCTCAGCATGCAGCTGAGCTTCTCTTCTTGCCAGATCAAAATATTTGTCCTTCTGGTCTCCTGACAACGACTTCCACTGTTGACCAAGGACAACACACTGTCAGCACACACACTGATGCTCAGCTGAAAGCCAGCTTGTTCATATAATGCTCATCAGATTATCATTGCCACTGACTGCTGAGTGGTGACATTGGAGACGAGACACTCACTTTCCTTCCCAGGACTTTATTGACCGCCGCACTTCCTCCGCTGTTGAGACGAGCCGTTCCGATGGACCTCTGCTCCTTCAGGAACATCATGAAAGCGTTTGGTGGCTTCCTGATGTACGGCTTCTCTTTGCCTTGCTGGTCCTCATCCAGTCTCCTTCTATAAGAACGCATGAGAAAATCAAAGTGTGAGGGCACAGGAACAACGTCTAACACTGTGGAGACAGGAGATAAACACTTTCAACATGAAGGAATATATGAAAGGATCAAAATATCAATAACAAAGGTGTTTAGGTAAATGATCGTCTCATGAAAGATGCTGATCATGACGGCATTCAGGTGCATCAGCAGAAACCTCATCCACTTCATCTCAAACCCAGAGCCTGTTATCGAGGAGAAAGACATTCAGGACAAACCCAGTAAAAACAAACTTACTTTGAAATGTTGACATTAGTCTGAGGAGCAGCAGCAGGAAGGACATGCTCAGTCTCTCTATTCCTGCACAGACAAAAAGACACGGGCTTTTCAATGGTGAGAAAGAGAAGAAACAGGAAGTAAAGAGCTGCATTTACATGGGTCGATTTACTCACAGTGATTTAGCAGGCTGTGTTTTGTTGGTGACATATTGTGTGACTCTGATCACTGGTATATTGTCCCACTGGAGACAAACAACAGAGAGTAAGTCCACATGTAATAGTATGATAAGTATCAACCTGGTTGTACAGTCTGAGTGGTTCACTATGATCTTACTGGGTCTACAGCATGGGGAGTCCTCATCCCTGCAGATGAGGGGCAGTTATAGCCAGGCCACTCATACTGTGTGTTCTGCTGAGGGAGAAGTGAGTGTTACTAACTATAAGAAACAAACTGTCAGTGAGCAACATGGAGAGTTCAGTTTCTTACTGGGATGACAGGAGCTGCAGGGAGGAGGAGGTCTGCAGGTGAGGAGCCGTTATAAACCGGCCACTGATACTGTGTGTTCTGCTGAGGGAGAAGTGAGTGTCAGTAAGCAGGAGGCACATCAGTCCGTCAATACAAAGACAAACAGCACTCAAACATCAACGTTTGATATTTAAATAAAACCATGAGATCATGACCAGGAATAAAAGACTAATGAGGAAATAAAGTCCAGTGATGTTTACATCTTAAACTCAAAGATGGAGTTCCTCATATGTGTGAACGACAACTAGAATGTTTATCACTAAATATTTAAGTGTGCTTTTGTTTTTCTGTCAGCTGACTAACAAAATCCTTCAGTAGTGGATGTTCATGCTGATATATTTGAAGTAAGCCTGTGTCATTATAGAAGTGACTGTCAGTAATTTGTCAGTTTATCATCACATTTTTTCAGGACTGCTCTCTAAATGTGTTGAAGTCAAAGGGTGAGGACTTCTGTCCCTCCCTCTTGCTGGGTATCTTACCTGTCCCTGCCTCATTGTCCCTGCCTCATTGTCCCGAGCAGCCTGCCAGTTGTTTGAAGCAGCCGTCACGGGACTCAACATCTGCAGTACCGGAGGAACTGCTCCTGGGCTCATCCGCCCACCATCATGTTGTGCCTGACTGTGGTCGGACAGAACCACTGGCACAGCTCTGGATAGAGCTGGAGGGTCTTCTGCTTCCAACAGTTGGTTCACCAGAGCCGCCAGTGAAAATTCAAAGTGGACGTCTGGATCCATCACTGCAGCCTGCTTAGTTTGGTCGTAAAATGCTGACTGTGTGGAACAGGAAGATGTGTTGACCCCTGTCACACAGAGAAACAACAAGCTGAGCTTATTCCAGTGGGACCAGTGTCTTATCTTCTGAGTCATGTAAAACTGAAGACATATTTAATATCTGAGCCAACGTGAAGCTTACTTCATGTCGGCTCACACATAAGTTAGATTGCTGGAGAAGATTGTAAATCCAAGTGCAGATTAGATTCTGGCAACAATATATTCTGTTTGTTTTCTAGATTAATGTTTCATAGGTTTTAGTTTTTAGACCCATTCCTCAGTTGAATTCATGGTATCACAGATATATCAGCTAATAATGATGAAAGAGCCACTTGAGTCATTTGGGTGTCATGAATGTATTTTCTGCTCAGTGTAAACCACTTCTCTCAGTACTTACTGAATGTGTTGTGGTTGAACTCTCTGAAAAATCCTTTGTTTTGCTGAAGCAACTCTCAAAAATACGTCTTGACCGTCCGAAGTCTGGAAAAGAAGTGAGAAACTTCTAATTATTTCTGGCTTTCTGACGTCCGATAGACAGCTGTTACCATGGCAACGCCTTTTAACGACGCCTTATCATCTAACTGTCCTCCGTCCTTGTCCTGTAATACCTGGCCTCCCACCAGGGGGCGCTTTAGCGGAGGCTCCTGCAGAAAACCGCGAAGAGGATGTAAACAAACAAATTGTCCGCTGAGGTGATTTGTTACAGAAGGGTCAACACACACCAAGCATTAAGGAAAATCTCCATCTGCTACAGACACACACACACACACACACACACACACACACACACACACACACACACACACACACACACACACACACACACACACACACACACACACACACACACACACACACACACACACACACACACACACACACACACGTATATATATGTAAACTCAACTTATTATATAACTCCCTCATTTCTCCATATCTGAGTTATAGTGTGGAAATATGGCAAAATAATTCTAAAACAAACATTGATTTAATTTTTTTACTTCAGAAGGCCATTGGACTCATTTATCAAGCTGATTATTATGCTCCAACAAATCCTCTGTTCCTCTCAGCCATATCAAACACGTTAAAATACACGATACTGTCGACCTTAATACAGCATCTGTAATGTATAAGCTGCACAATTATAATCTTCCACCTCATAGTTCTTCAAACATCCAAGTTATTCAAACATAGAGTCGATATGGCCTTATGGGTAGTGGGTTTTTTGTTAAAAATTAGACAAGAACAAATAAAAAAAGTAGATATTTGTGTCAAATATACTTAATAATCCTTCCAAATATGTCAAATATACTTTGAAATCCAATCCTTCAAATCAATGAGGCTGATAAAATTAGTCGTGGACAAGATGTCTGAATGACATAGATGAGTTGTTCAGGGTTGCAGTTTTGTGGACGAGTTGTCTGTGGACAAGTTGTCTGTGGACAAGTTGTCTGTGTATCGTTTTCTAGGGGACCAGAGAGTGCTTTGCTACAAAAATAAAGCAAAACTCCACATACAATCTAGTTTCCCCTAAGAGAACGGGAAAAGTAACATTTAACACATTGTGTTTTCACACAGAAACTTTGGACCAGGGTTCCTCAATTCCGGGCCTCGAGGGCCGATGTCCTCTATGATTTAGATTTCTCCCAGTTGCAACACACCTGAATGCAATAAGGGCCTCATTACTTGTTTTTTTACAAGCTTGACAATGACATCATCATCAGATTGAGGTGCCCTGAAGCTGGGAGAGAGCTGAAACATGCAGGACATGGGCCCTCGGGACCCAGAATTAGGGGACTCTGCTTTAGACACTTCAAATTGTTGCATTTCATTATATTTTAAACATTTATCTTACATTTAATTATCCTGCGCTGGTAATTGTTGCTACAGCCATTGAACTGTGGTTTATCTTTATTAGAAATGTTATCAGTTGTGTTTATATATTCTGCTGTGAAATCATAAATCCAGTTTTTTTTCTGATGTTAAGAATTATTTGTGTTCTCCGTCAAGGCAGTGAAATTAAGGTTAAAATAAACTGAATGTGTGACAAAATCAACCTCTTGTCTCTCATGTCCTTAAGTATGTTCCCTCCCTCCGTGGGTCGTAACAATCTACCTCAAAATATCAGGAATCCTCACAGGCTTCAATATGTTCGGGTATTCACTATCATGAATCCCAGTATTTAACAGGAAACTGCATCTTTAACATTTCTTCAATAAGCAAAGGGAACTATAATAGATGAGAAGATATTTCTTCCTTCTCCCTCAAACAAAACATTCGACACACAACTGCTTGCACCCGATTCATGCGGCATCTTTTTACTCTTGTTTTTCTATTTGTATATAAACATTTCTTCACCTATTCTTGCACTGCTTTCTGTTTGTGTATTGTAGAAAGTTATTGACCGATTCTGCACTGTTTTCTTTTACGTGCCATTTTGCTGCTGTCATTCTCTGTGAACAGCAGGAAAAGAATTTCATTGTATAGAGGAAACAGGTTTGGTGGTTTATATGTGACAATAAACTAGAATTGAAGTAAAAGTCAGATTTAGGATTTAGAAGAGGGAGTTGTTCATCACTATATAACTTCATGGTTTTTTTGTTGTCTCCACGTGCTTTTGACTTATATGGTTGTATATTGGTGTAAATGATCAATACTCTAATTGAAGAACAAAGTGTCCAAGCTCCTCCATCCTGCAGCCTCCCTAAAGCCTGGCACACACTACAGGATTTTTTAAATCTCCACCGATCAAGAGACCACACACTTGATGATCACAAAAGACGGATTGCACAAGATCTTCCTCTTCATTTATAAAGGTTGCTGACGCACTAAACGGGTCCTGAAAGATACAAAGTCTGTGATCTAAAGAAATAAACTTTGTGGGAGAATGTGCGTACTGCTACGCCAACTTAGAACCTTGCGCATGCACATTTTGGAGACGGAGGAAACTGGCAACGCAGATGGTGAGGTGGAGAAATGAAGCCATATTCAGCTCATACATTTAATGTCTTCACATATCAGCAAGGTTTTATAGATGAGGCCCCGTGTCGGGTCAGAAAATAAGAATCTTACTTCGACAGATTTCAACTGAGGTGGCTAAAATGAAACGTCACTTCCTGCCAATTAATCTTTCTACTAAGGAAAATAGTGTAACCTCTCTGCAGTTGTGTTTTTGTTGCAATGATTCAATGATGATGTTTGTTGGTTCATTTTCTTTTGTGTTACCTGAACGCACCGTTTGAGCAAGTTGGCCTGTGATTGGCTGAGAGTGGAGAAGGGGGGCAGTGTGTGTGTGTGTGTGTGTGTGTGTGTGTGTGTTCCCAGTTGGCAGAATAGAGCAAGCAGCTTGGTTATGGATGTTTTACAGTTGTGATGATAAAAATCATGAGTGTTCAACTAAATTTACATGTTAAGCAGATTAATGTTTGCAAAACTACAATTTTAGAAGCTACACTGACTACATGTAAAGGGATTTCACTGATACAGCTTGAGCGGTCCCCAAAGTACTTTGTAATTGTTAATCACATTCACCCATTCACACACATTCACACACCAGTGGAGGCGGCTGCCATGCAAGGTGCTGGGTCCATCCACGAGCAGCAGTGCTCAAGGACACTCATGGGTGGTAGTTAGGCAATCGATCCCCAGAGCCTTCAACACCTGAGTGGTGTACTCTGTTCATGAAGTGATGAGTGAAATAAAACATCCGACACCCTTTAAAAAAAGAAAAAAAAAAACCCACTATTTTATTGCAACAGGTTTTAATCATTTCACTTTTGTACAGGGGGTTTATATTTACACTTTCATAATTATTAAGCCTCTAATAAATAATACAACTGAAAGTCATTCTCTAGCCTACATGTTTAAATATTGCACGTGCAAAGTATGTATAATATGTGCTTGTCTAGTAGATACGCCGTCTTATAGCTATGTACAAAGTTACAAAACAGAAAGGGGAATGTGGGATCCGACCAACATGCTACTGAAGAGACACTGTGCGCTTCTTCTCCGAAAAGCAAACTTCTACAGTGATGGAGACATGCAAGCAGTCTGCAGGGGGGAGGAGCCGTGGAACTACACGGATACTGTAAAGAAAGTGGATTTAACTCGAATCCCAGAAAACACATCAAATAACAAAGAAAGGACTTTTCAAGGGAATCACGACATGGCAGCAGTGATCAGCTGGATATCTGGTGGAAAAACGCCACCAATACTGCAAGATTGATTGGTTAAAATAAAAAAAAAAATATTTCAATTAGTGTGATTTTATTTATTTTTTACCATCTCAAGATTAAAAAATTAAAATAAAAAATAAAAACCCAGTGTGACCTACAAGGTTTTTAAGACTGTTCCTACAGAAATGCTGTTTATTCAGTCCCCACAATGTAAAGTTGTTAACTCATCTGTGAGCGAAACCTTTCACAGGTTCAAAATTTGGTTTTATTTTCTGCCACGGGCAAGAAATTCATCGTCTATAAATATACTGCTTAAATATGTGTTCGCATACTAAGTGCTGCTCTACCTGCAGTGTCGGTAGAGCAGAGTCAACCAATACATTTCACATAAAAATTCAACATTTAATAGCAACATTTATCAGACGTTGTAAATATAATTCCGACAACACATCCCCATAGTGTCCAAAGAGAGAAACACACGTGATGGAACAGCATGGCCATGTTTTAGCCTCCTTCTCCTCGAGATGGCACTGTTGCACAAACCTACAATCTGACATTTCATTGGAATGGATGACAGGTACAGTCTAAAAGAAAGACAAAAGCCCCAAAACAATAACAGGACACAATCTGGCCCAACATGATACACACATTTCTGCCCCCCACCAGCCCCCCAAAAAATGCCCGTTTGATCTTGTGTTTCCTTGAACAGGGAAAAAAAAAAAGAAAAAAGAAGATGTATATTGTGTGGTTCACCTCTGCAGAGTTCTATGGCTTTGGCAGAGGGTGGAGAGGAAGCAGAAAGGGCCTCGGCTGCCTGCGTCTGCCATGTTTGTAATGAAGCAGCCGCCTCTCCTTGAAGTGAGCTGCATCCCTCCCTGCACCTCTGGACCCCAGTGAGCAGAGAGCACACACACACACACACACACACACACACACACACACACACACACACACACACACACACACACACACACACACACACACACACACACACACACACACACACACACACACACACACACACACACACACCGTGGACGTCAACAGACACTGGACAGTGGTTACAGTATTTACAGAGACACCGACTTGGTCGCATGCACTTGATAATATGAATCGATTGTTCAGTGCAGAAGTTCAGAGCAAAGTTCAGACACATACAGGTGGTTCCTTCACTCAATCTGTGCCACAGCAAAGTTAACACACCCCGTTATTGTTGAAATTAGACCGACATTTCATGCTTTCAGTTACCAGTTGGAAAAGTCACTGTTGATTAAGGAGTGTGACACCAGCTAAAGGTTCCAGTTGTCCTGGGAAACTCAGAATTCAGTTTTGTTTCCAAAGCTGAGTGAAGTCCCGCTCACTTGAAGAGGGAATTTTGAGTTTGAAATTCTGAAAATTCCCAAAATATGAACTATATTTTGAGCTCATAGAGATGGGAACAGAAAAAAAAGAAAAATAAAGAAGGTACCACTTGGGAAACTACCACTTTCTAATTCTGACTTATGTGTTATGATAACATGATAATAGTAGTAAGTTCCACTTGTTTCAGATTTCAGATTTGTTCCCAGAGCTGAGTAAACATTCCACAAGCCCCGCCCCCTTGAAGTGGGAATTTTGAGTTTGAAGTCCTGACATTTTGAAATTAAAATATATGAACTATGGAGGTGGGAACAAAAAAAGAAGTTACCACTTGGGAAATGACCACTTTGGAGTTTTGAATATGACAATAGTACATTCCAGCTGTTCTAGGAACGAGGAATAGTTTGTGCTGAAACCTAGAAAAAACATTTTAAGGTGGGAATTTTGAATTTCAACTCAGATAACAGTGAGTTCCAATTGTCCTTTAAAACTCAGAATTCAGTTATGTTTCCAAAAGCTGAGTGAAAATTCTACAAGCCCCACCCCCTTGAGGTGGGAATTTGGAGTTTGAAGTTCTGATTTATGTTTTAACGTTTTAATGCAAAGTGCATCATCATGAAAAGCTATTTCTTATGTAAATGCACCGTCTCTCTTATGTTGAGTGACTTCAACTTTTCCACTTTTAGTGAAGGAATGACTTTCCGTCCCTCTCCGAAGTCAGAGTTTTCCCACGTCTAAGCCACACATTCTCACATTCGTGTGATTTGTTTTATATTTGCTATCACTTTGCACATCATCGAGCAGCCAAACCGACACCAGCGTATGAAGCGTGTGTAACTCTACACCCGGTGTGTCGGTGCTTCAGCTGAGGAGCTGCAGGTTAAACTGGGGAATATAGAAAGCAATGGAATATTATATGAACCTAAAGCCAGCAAAAACAATCTTAAATCAATGGTAAGTGTGTTCAATTATTGATGGGCGAGCGCGACACACAACAAATCTACAAAAACTCGCCGACATTGACCAGAGAGAGAAGCAGTAAACTATAACAGTCTTGCATGATTGAATTAAACTAAACAAACTTAAGCTGCTGTTGGGATCGATTAAACATGGATAGATTACGATTTTATGGACGGAAGTTATTAAAGCATTTCACTTATTGAATTACAAACTCAATTTGAAAACTAATCAAGTGTGTGCAAATGATAAAACTCCAGTTATTTTACTTAAGAACTGAGAAAAAGTAGAATTTTAGCTTTTAGTTTTTATCAAAAGGGTCCTATTATCCAGTTTATCAACACTTTAACACGAGTCTGGATAATTGTCCCAAAATCCAGCTTTTCCTTGATTTTCATCCATTTGAATGTTGGATCATCAGAATCTGCTGTGTCTGTGTGAGCTGGACTGGCCCCGCCCACACATGCCCATCTTGGGAAGAGGAGGAAGTACTTCCTCTCGTGGTGCCATGTGCCAGAGCAGAGCTGCCTAATTGTGGGAGGAGTCAAAGGGAGGGCCTATCTTGATTGGGATTGGCTAAACCCCTGATGACACTATGAAGGATTTGAGTTCTGATTGGCTCGTTGGAGCAACACACTTTTTAATTATTTAAACAAGCCAGGGAGAGAGAGGACAGACGTTCTTCACTTCTGGGGCATCAGTCCAGGTATGGGGACAATTATTATGGTTGGAAAAACATTCGAAAGGGAATTTTGCATAATATTACCCCTTTAAAAGTTTTAGTGGCCGCAGGGTTGCCCGTTAATTTAAGAAGAATTACAACTTTTCCTTCTGAATTTTACAATATTCTCATGGTTTAAAAGACATTGATGAAGACACACAGTCCAGATGGAAACCTCCAGAACAGCATAAATTTGTTTTTAAAGCTTCAAAAGTCATACAAGAGTCTCTCATATTGATTTATATTGTTCAGTGAAGTTTTCCGATAAAAAATTAACGAAATTACTTTTTCTTTCTTGGTGACTGAATGTCAGGTGCAATAAGATAGACTTTGTATTCCAAGAGGGAAAACATAAAGGCAGATTTCAGATGTAAATTATTAGATTTTCAGGCTTGATGCAAAATGTCAAAGTAGAAAATCCAATTTCAAACTCCATTTCAGTAAAAAATTCTGTTTTCGCCGTTTCACTTCTAATATCTGGCTGCTCATTGTGTATTTTCCAGCTATCACTGAGTTCGAGAGCAGAAACGATCCAAGCACTGAAAGGCTTGATGATTATGTCATGTTTGGTTTCAGCTCACAATGATGAAAGATGAATTTTATGAAACAACAGGTTGAAGCCCGTCATGAAGCCTGATGGCTTCACTGCTGTGAGATAAGCTGTATTCAGATCAGAAGGTATAATTCAGGAGTAGTTTTTCTCTTTCTCTCTCTCTCTTCTCTTCTCACCTGTTCAAAAACCACTTTGGAAAATCAGAAAGTCCGACAGAAAAAGATGAAATAAAAAAATCTGCACATCACATCTCCTGTGATGATGAAACGCCGCTGCAGGATAATGTATAATATGACATAACCGTTAAAAGGAGGGAAGTTGGTGTTTGGTGGGTGATTTCTGAACTGTAACAAATCTTATACTGCTGGAAACTCTTAGGGGACGCTTTACATGACGCCACAATGTTAAGGAAAAAGCATTTGTGGGATGAGCAAGTCATAAAAAGATACTCTAAACTTCGCTGCCATCGCTAAAAACGTTGGTCTGCCATCACCGGGTGTAAAGAGAAATAAAAGACGACACGCTTTTCATATCTGAGCAACGTGGACCTGCTGAGTTCACTGAATGTCTCCATGTGGGAATAAAGTCTTAGTTAATCCTGACTGAACGTCTTCGCTGTAGATTTAGAAAATCATCGTACATACATTGGATACTTTTCACGCTGAAATACATTTTAGTAAAACAGTTTTGGAGGAGTGATTACAGTTGATATGAATTAAATGTGGTTAAATTAAATTTATTAAGACTTTCACAACTGAAAATAAATGTTGGGGCCACCAGTTGCCCGAGTCTAGCCTACGTATTCTCTCTTGTCAATATCAACACAGGGACGGATAAAAAAAAAGTCACCGACTAGTGATAAAAGCTACAACTCACAATACATAATACATCTCTTATATGATTAACTATAAACTCACAGTAGTACAACTGCAATTTTCTTCTTTTGTCATTACATTTATTTTTACAAAAAAAAAAAGTTTACAGTTAAAAAAAACAAACCCTACTATATTGATTCTCATTTTGATCTTATATTCTTTCATTTTAACACAACAAACATTGAATACCTGCCATTCTGCCTTCATCACAAACGGTCACTTCTGGGTATAAACCCACAAGCGCTGCTGCTCATCCCACAAATGCATTCTGCTCACAAACGCGGCGCACTTCACAAGGGAACAAACATTTCTCGTTGGGGAGCGTTTCCACCACAAAGAACAGAAGAATCTTCTGTCTCAGTGTGGATATCACACAGTGTGAGATCACTAGAGGAGGGAGTTTCTTTTTTTAAAGGGACACAGAAACTTTTCCTTCACAATCTCCACAGTGTTCACCCAACAGGGTCCGGGAGGAGGAGTCCCCGTCGCTCCACGTTTCCCAGAGTGTTTGTGTCGATCGCAGCAGCATGAAAGCCTGAAAGTTTCACCCCTGGTTGTTTGAGTGTGTCGAGGTGATGCCTGCACCTCACACCGGCCCACAGACGAGGAGGCGACGGGTCTCTCCGGGAGCGGTGGGACGATTTCATCAATAAGACAGGAACCGTCCTCTTCCCCCTTCGTTACGTTTTTTTTTTGTTTTTTTTGGATCCATCCTGGACGTGTCGAAGTGAGCAGCTCTCCACTCCTGCACTCGCCGTGTCTTTTTCTTCTTCTTTGTTATTGCATCAGGGGAAACAGAGACGACAGTGTGATGTGTGATGTCAGCCCTTTAGTGTCCCTGTCAGAGTAAAGGTGGGGTTGGCGAGGAGTCCTGCATGACTCCTCATGCTGGCTTCATGGTTTTATTGACACCCCACCCCCCCCTCGCAAAAAAACAACAAAAAAAAAACATTTTTAAAAACAGTTGATGATTACTTTGAGTTCCTGGAGTCAGTTCGGCCTCGCCCACTGGGCATGCACATGCAGGCTGGCTCGCTCCCCGCGGGCGCCGCTACTCCATGCCGTTCCTCAGCATCTGATTGGCGGCGATGAGCATGACGCTGATGATGAACGCCATGGCGAAGGCGCAGATGAGGCTCTTCCTCACGCACGTCTGGCGGTTCTTCTTGGAGGGGTGAACTGAAGGAGGGAGGAAAAAGACGGAGAACGTCAAAAAAATAATAAAATAAACCAACAACACAATTCTGGTTTTGATTTGTAAGACGGCACTGAAGGAGCTTTGAATTTTTCATTTGCCGAGCCCGGCGAGGGAAAACAATGAAGACAAAACAGAGGGCGCTCCGACACCAAACACATTCTTTTAGTGATTTATTCATGTAGTGAAGCGTTTACTCATTGGTTCATTGGTCAGCTGCTCTCTCAGTCTGGAACAAAACCCAAAGTGCAGACGCTCTTCGAACAACCACTAAAAGCAACATTATTGTGAAAATTCCCACTGTAGTCGGGAGCAAAAGCAATAATGCTGAGGCGTGATCGGACACCGGCGCTGCCCAGCTAAATTAACGACTGTGCTCTGGATCCCGGCTGAATGAACGGCAGGTTTCTGGGAAGTTACCAGCAGAGAGGGACTCTGAACTGAAGCAGCACAATTCACAGGCCGGGCCCGACTTTACAAGAGCCAAAAGTCATAAATAAGAGAGAAGACCAAAAAGAATCAGGCAGCTTCATGGCAACGTGGGCATTTTAGAGAGCTACAGAATAATAAAACTGCAGAATTAACAGTTGAATGGAAATAGCCGGGGTGTTTTTGTTGGACGTTGGTGGGGGTGGGGGGCAATCAAGGCCATTTTTTCCCATAGCTGGGGTAAAACACACATTTATTTCAAAGTCTGCCAACTATCACACATTCAGAGAGGAATTTTGAGCAAATTACTCCAAACTCACCCCTGCTTTTCTTCACGCCGGAGAAGGTAACTTTGAGTTAAATACTGGACTTCCTAATATGTGCCACGTTAACCCTTTATGGAGCACTTACACATGGAAACACGTGGATGCTTTAATGTACGATGTGTCCACTCAATCAAAACTATTGGCAATTATAAAATGTGGCGTATTTCTACTATTTATCACTTAAAACGGTTTCTGATTTCTCACTGGATTGATATGAAACAGTTTAAACATCACTGAGCGCTGCACTCTTACAATAATATCTAATTAGTCATAAAAGATTTCATGATCAGTACGCATGTGTTTTACTGGTATGTGGAAGTTAAAACAACATGTGTTCATTTTCCAATCGGTCCAACTGTTGTGTTTGATTAATATGGAATAAGTAGCATGTAGGAAGTAGGATTGAAACTGACCCTATCATGGCTATTATAGATAATATAAAAACTTTTTTTTAAAGGATGTAGAGCGGAGTTGACAACTGATCGTGAAACTCATCTGAAGATCTCTACAGTCAAAACAAAGAACTGAAATACGGTGAAACAAAACAAACACAATGGCAGGTAAGAAATGCAGAAGAATGAGAAGAAATAAAAAGAGAAGTTGTGTTAATATATTGGGAATAAAAGCAATAAAATTCATTATTTATAGGAAACATGAGCAAATATATATATTTCTTTAATGCCTTAAGTGAGTTTGTTCCAGAGTTTAAAAACTAACAGCTGCTTCACCTTGTTTTCTTCTGGCGCTGAAGCGCTGAGTGATCTCCTCTGTGAGAAGGGCCTTTGCTCCATGTGTTTTTCGGTGTCATGTCGTGTTTGCATGTTCTTCCCGGGCCTGCCTGGGTTTTTCTCTGTGTAACTGTGGTTTCCTCCTGCTGGTTAAAAATCCTGCATATGAGTTCAATTAGTGATTTTCTAAGACGTGGCCTGAAAGATGGACCAGAATCCGTGGACGCCGCGGTTCAGTCGTCCGGTGTGGGTTCAGCGGCTCTTTTCTGCGATGACTTTAGCAGGCCGGGGTAATGAGGGGAGCTCGGCCAGTGACCCCTCAGCTCTCACCCGCTCTATTTTTAACTCCGTCCACGAGGCGCTGAAGTCATGGCGAAGGCTCCCAAAGAAAACGCGACAGCGCGGCTGTGTCTGCGCTGGCGGAGGAGTCCAGGCGGCTGTCATTCGCTGGCGATCTGCACCCTTCCAGACCTTCCCATAATGTGAAACACAACGTGACATCACTCCATTACCTCAGGCCGAGCGCCGAGCCAATCGGCGAGGTTGTGTAACTCCACGATGAGTGGATGTTTACTTCTTCTTCGCTCTGCTGTTTGTACACAAACACATCCTATAGCGGACTATAGAATATGTCTTTTTGAACCTCACTTCAGTCAGGGGAGTGTTTCTGAGAACAAATCTCTCCTCGGGAACGGCACACTCACACTCACAGTGAGTCATGTTCACACCTTGAAGCTGCCCAGGACAACTACAGGCTCATCTGTTGGATATTTGTATCAGAGACATGGAGATTAGGAGGAGCGGAGAAAATCATTTTCACTTTCATTCTGTCAGTCTGCAATTACATACAGTATTTACACTTCTGGTAAAATCTTCAAGTTTTATCTCGTTACAGCGGCACAAAAAAACCCAATAAGAGACATGAAATGATCTTATCATGATGTTCTCTGTTTTTTATTTCGAAGCATCTCCTCCCAACATTTTCTAGATTAAATTCCATTCAGGAGGGATAATACAAGTGAAATCTCTCTGATATCCTTCATATAGTTTCTTTCTGAAATAGGAATATAATTTAAAACCTTACTTTTTCTTTCGATCAGATGTTTCAGACTCGTACCTACAGATCAATTTGATCTCATTGTGGCAAAAAGACACATTTTTAATTGTTTTTTTTATTTTTTTACTGTGTGCTTGTAGCTTTGAGATTGTTTTTAATGAAAAGTGCATTACAAATAAGATTTAAAAAAAATTATTCTTATTCTTATTCTTATTCTTATTCTTATTCCTATTCTTATTCTAGAAATGGTGGTGCCTTTCTTTTGCTCCCTTACAGTGGATGATGCAGTCTTACTGTATCATCCATGATCCATATCATCCACGTCTACTAGTTAATTATTAACTGTGAGCTGTCCAAGTAGAAATTTGCCCAAAAGCTTTCCCCAGATCAGATACATTTATGGACAACCACAGGGTAGATGCAACAATAAACCATCTTTTGATGAACATTGATTACAAATTGAAGACACTGAAGGGTTAAAATTGACTTTAGGACCCCAAAACTTAAATATACCAGAAAGTGCAGACACCTGTGGAGAACTTTAAGCTGCATTTACTGCCTGGAAAGTGCCTTGAAAATAAAAATCGGTCAGTTTTGCACATGCAACAGTGAGTTATTTTCACATATTGAAGTTCATAAAGTGAAAGCTATCAATCCTTGGCTAAAAGTCTATTACCTGTGTGTTGGAGGAATATTACATAATCTTTGCTCGCTCAAGAGTCAACAGAAGGTGTAGTTTCTTTGTCTGCGCTGAAACGTTGGCACGCAGCTGCTCAGTCGGGATAACTTAATTTGGGTCTCGATGGAAAGAACATGTGTTCGAATGAATGCTGAAGATGGAGGCGAGCTGTGGTCTAGACGCTTTCGGCCTCATAAAACACCTCCGCAAAGTGCCGCCGCCGCTGCCAAATATCCACAGAGGATTTTCTTCAGGGGTCTTGGAGGTAATGGAGTGTACTCTGATTTCCAGGCTCGGGACTTAAAGCTGCCCAGAGTCACATGTGCTTCACACACATTCGTCTTTCTACGCTTCGGACTGATGATCCGTGCTATAAATTCCTATTTCATAAATTTTATGTCGTGATGTCTGTGTTCATGCGTACTTTCTGCTTAACGTTTGTTCTAATATTCAAACTGTGGGAGAATCGGGATGCAATTTGAGCAGAGACTCAGAGTGAGGCCATTTTTCAGTCAGGATAACTTCACCAAAACGCTGTTTGAAAGGCCAATGTTCACATAGGACTTAATGTGTCTATTATGGTGAAAAATAACAGAGATGACTGAATAAGTTATAACGCAAAAATCTACATCTAATGCATATGAATCGAGAACAGAGACTCATTGTGTATTTGTATTTCAACGCAGGGCAAACAGTCATTTTAGTGTCACAAAATATTAGCTAGTAATTGACTAATAACTGAATGCTGACAATCACATAAATGTGGTAAAAAAACATTGTGAATGTGTAAATATATATATAGACACATATACTGACCATAACATTAGGACTACCCCGCTAGACGTTTGGACTCATTTGAACCATCAGAACTGTTTTCCTTATTGTTGGCAGAGATTCAACAAGATGCTGGAAACTGTCCTCAGAGATTCTGGCAGCTTTGCAGATTTTGCTGCAGTTTTGTTGGCTGAACATCCATAATGTGAATCTCCTCATCCACTCCGCCCAAAATGGGCTTGTTATGTTTTGTGGTTGTAGAGTGAACTCTTTGTCATGAAGATGTTTGAGATGATTTGAGAGGAAGTGGTTATTTCTATAGAAATAACCACTATTGTGTATTATGTATGAGCACTAATTTGCTAAAAGGTGGCAAGCAAGCGAGGGAGATGACGGACTTTCTGCACTTCATTCATAGGCTAAGGAGACACAAAATACTGTTAGAAAACCATTAAAAACTGAATTTTGCACCATTTGGGACCTTTAAGGTGCTGCCATGTGATTTACTATTTGCATAAAGAAGTGTATGAACAGGTAAAGCGGCCGCTGATCTTAGAGTATGTATGTACATGTTCGTATTCTCCAGCGAGTGTATGAGCATGGCGGCTGATGTTTTTGTGAAGAGAAATGTACCGTGATTTCCGGACTATTGAGCTCACCTGAATATAAGCGGCACCCACCAAATTTAAAAAGAATGAAAGAAAGGAAAAAAAAGGAAGGTCGGAGTTACGTGATGCACTTGAACGCATCACTTCATGTATTGGCGGCATGAAGCTCATTAACCTGTAAAAATCTGGCTTATAGTCCAGAAATGAATGTAAGTACTTTATGAAAAGAGTCACATTTAATGCACTTTTGTCCCACAGAAGCTTGTTGCATTTCAGTGTATTTTCATCAATTCACTGTCGGTATCATTTGCTGATGATGTAATTCTGCCAGCAACACGTTGCTGCAACCTCTTGTTGGGTTTATACCCATTAGTGTGTATACATACAATGATTTTAATAGTTTTCATCTTCAAATTAGTCAGGACATACAAAGGGGTAGGGAAAAAACATTGTCCATAACAAAGGAATGAATGAATGCTAAACTCACTAAAACAAATTATCCAAATTAGAAACTTTGTTTTATAACAGTTGCAATATGATCCAGTTTTGCCCATGGGTCTGTTTGACAGCTCTACTTTAATCCCAACCACTACCACAAGAAACCCAGTTCTATCCTGCTGAAACAGAGTGTTTTTCCTTTCCATGGTCACCTGTTTACTTATTTGGGATTTATTTTTTATTTTTTTTCTGTACAAGGTCAAAGAGATCTCTCGGTGAAATATCATGAATTAAATAGGTTCCCTGCAGAAATACTGTTTGTGTCCCTTTCCATAAAAATGTTCCTCAGTCACAAACTGTGACCCTGAAGAAAAGAGATGACATTTTTAAAGATTTGACTGATATAAGAGTGGAATGACTAATCTTTCTAGGTAATTTGCTTTTCTTACACAGAGGATAACATGCAAATCGATTTCTCGGACAAATGAAAAGTAAGCAAGTATAACCTTAACTTATGCAGCTATAAACATTGACCATATGTTGATTAAATCTCCTGTATTCACCTTTAGATCTGCACACATGTGCGGCAGCTGTGACATTCATGGATCAGAGTTGATTCCCATGCTGCCAGGCCTTCCCCTCTGACAGCTGCTGCTGCTGCGCGTTTCTCTACGCTTCATTTTATCCCAACGATTTGTTCAGCCGTGAATCAGTTGCGGGCAAACTTCTCTGGGTCGGCGGCTACATCCTTTATTCTGTTGTTTCTCAGCTCCACATCGTATTGATTGCAGAGTGAGATGAAGCCGGGGGGAAATCAAGGCGCTCTCGGGCGACTTCATATATCAGCGAGCGGCGCTGGTAAGTACACGAGCGGTATGATGGAGTGCATTCAGGACGAGGCGCGCCGTGACACCACGTATTGATTTCCTCTCTGAATGAGCACTTTTTGGTGTCCCCGTGGGGCAGGTGGTACTCGTGCACCTTTTGGGACCGATAGCAGTGATTGGTTTGCGTGATTCCTTGGTGGTCAGCCTCCATCATAAACCAATTGGAACATCATGTTGTCATCGCACGGCGACGGTTTTTAAGACCTCGATCAATTGCTGCGATGTGTGTCGATGCTCAGTCACTCCAGAGCTGGATTTAGTGGATCGCCACCAGTAAGAGATGGATTCACAAACACACTGCTGATACATGGATAAGCCATAACATTATGACCACTTGTTACAACCAATGATAATAATTATTATTTTTTTATTTTAGTTATTTTAAATGTAATAAAGCCATTCTAAAGGAGAAGCATAAAAAAATTATTCAAAGTGTAAGAACTCCAGTCAATATTGTAATAATACAATAACAGAAATGCATTTCTTGGAAATAAAGGTTTTTTTTAGGTTATGTGCAGTTTGCCTATCAGAATAGTTGTTGCACTAAATTAATTTAGGATACAGACTATGAAGCTTTCTCTCTCTCTCTCTCTCTCTCTCTCTCTCTCTCTCTCTCTCTCTCTCTCTCTGTTGAAGAGATTGTTTATTCACAATACTGATGTGATGGAAACAGATGATTGTAGAGAATCTGACAGGGTCTTTAAAACAATGAAACTCCCATCAGGCTAAAAGCAACACTGTTCCTGCATCCAAAGCCAGAACATTCCTGTCTTATTAATGCGTGACTTGGTGAGATTATATGATATCAATAAATCGGACAATATATAAACGGATGGCACTGTGATCACTCAGTTTCACTTTATTACAGCAGAAACGTGTCGGGTTGAACTTCCTCTTCTTTTAGTTTAGATTCCATCCAGTTGTTTTCCAGCCGAGTTTCCTCTGTGTGAGATTGTTTTGTGTTGGAATATTACTTCATCACTGCAACGGCACGAGTAGTTCTGCTTTCATAAATTCCTGTTTCTGCAGTTCTGTCAGGTGTGATCATTAACCTCATTATTCCAGATCAACCCTCGTGGAGATAAACATGCTTGGGACAAGTCAAGAAGAAGAACAAAAACATCCTTCAAAGCCTCAGGCTTTATTTTAATATGTCAAAAAGAGTGTTGTAAATACTCTTTCTCATCTCCTCTCCGCTGTAGCTCAGCGCTGAACTTGAGCACCAATCGAGATTATTTAAGAATGGGCACATCAAGAGATCTGATTGGTCAGGAGGCGGAGCTGTTACTCACTGATCTTATCTATATCATAACCATATCCACAGCCGGTTGCTGGGTTGATTTATCCTGGTAAGAAGTGAATGAGCGTCGCAGTACGGAAAACCCAGGGTTCAACCTTGAGGTTAAATCAATAACAGAAAATCCAGTTGTAGTATCGGCTCCTGCTGTGAACATCCAGGACAAGAGACCTTCAGGCTGATTAGCTCAGGTAGCTCAAGTTTAGACAGGTGGTCATAATGTTATGGCTGAACAAATACTGTGTTCATTTGAATTTCACACACGAGTAGCAGACACTTTCTGATGAGAGAAATCTCACTGGGCGTTGGTTGGATGGGTTTGACTATTCTGCCTTGGGGACATGTGGGAGCTGGCAGTGTTTTGACTCAGGGAATCAAACGTCTTCAATTTATGTTACTAGAGTTGGAAAAAAAAGATGTTGCTTAAGAAAAAAAGTCAACATTTTTGCTTTTAGATGTACACACTATAAGCAATCTATTTTCAATTTATCCTTTTAGGGAGGAGGCTGAATCCTGGAATGAGATACCTCCCGCTCGAGGCTTAAAATGAGGATTAACATTTACATGACGATATGCAAACGGGGGGAATAGGAAGTAAATACCTGAAGTGGGCGCTATGTAATGTTTAATGAAAACCTCTGTTGTTTATGTGGTTCTCGGTGTCGGGTCATTTCAGTTCCTGGCTGTACCAGGCTTGCCGCTTTTTTTTCGTTGGTACTTGAAGTCGTTCAGATTAGGTCAAGTGGATGAATGATGAAAAGTTGTTGATCTCGTCAACAACACTGAGTAGTACAGCCGGAGTTGTTAACTATTCAACAAGCTTCTTTGAGGGACTCAATACACCATCTGGTGTTGAAAGTGTATTATTGCAAGTATTACAAAGTTGAATAACTTAAGTTCCAGTCAAGCAGATGCATGGTGAAGGCAGAAGGAGAGTGACATGCTTCGAGTTGTCCCTCATGTGGGAATTGAACCAGGGACTTGTTGTTCAGAGCTTTTCAGATGCAGGAACAGCGGGAACAGCGTGTTGCACATATGTTAATAACTGTCTGCACTGCATATAAAGTGCCTCAACATTCAACGTTCAGCTGATTTTAATGTTGAGGCACTGCATATAAAGTGCCTCAACATTAAAATCAGCTGAACGTTGAATATAATTTTTTTTTTTCTCCAAATTTCAACAACTTTTCACTTGTTTTTCAGCTTTTTCTTTGGAACATGAAGGGTGACTCATGAAATCTGAATCCTGGGCTGGCATTTAAAAACCTTTAGCAAAAGGTTTGAGAGAAAACAATGACACTTCCTGTTTTCATGTTGAAAATGGATTAAAAAAAAAAAAAAAAAAAAAGTCCTAAAATACCCTCCACCACTCCGATGTCTATAAATCTTGGATGGCTAGTTTTGCAGAGCAAGGTCATGCATACTGCATCCCGAACAGATGACCAGCTGACTTGAGTCCCCTCCAACGCCCCCAATCAATAAATCAGCAGGCGTGCTGCAACATTTTGATGGAACGGCTGAAATTCTTCCTGACAGCGTGTATTTGAATTCCTCTTTCCCAACACACACACACACACACACACACACACACACACACACACACACACACACACACACACACACACACACACACACACACACACACACACACACACACACACACACACACACACACACACACACACACGCACGATCCCATCAGACAAGTGTGTTTTAAAGACATTGCAGTCACCGCAGTGACTTTCCCAGCTCACCTCCCTCAAACTCTGTCTGACAGTTCCCCGAGTTTTCCTTGAGGCTCTCTTCTTCGTTGATGATGATGTTCTCGATGTCCTTCATGGTCAGGTGGTCTCGGAAGGCGTAGAACAGGATGTGTTTCAGCTCCTCCAGGGTGATCCTCTGCATGTCGAACTGCGAGAAGAAATAATGGTCCTTTTTAAAAAGAAAGATTCTTCTTACCACCTATTGATAATATTGTGATAACATTCATTCATTGTGCCTCATTGGTGTTTTACTTTAGACACACATTTGTTCAAATGTGTAATAATCAGTGACGTGCAGTCAGGGGAGGCAGGTAAGGCAGTGCCTCACCTGCCATCATGGAAAGAAAAAAATTTTAAAAAGAAAACAAATTTATTAAATTGTTATATGTATCCAGTGATTATACTATAAAGTTATTTTCCATTTAACTTCACCAGTTTTAGATTATTTTTATTCAAAATCGCTGAATTTTCACATTTACCGTTCAAATACTGAGAAGAGACTTGCGGTGAGGCAGCAGCCAGCTGAGCCTCACCATGGATTGCGCAATGACTCGGCTAACTGCTGGCCTGCTGTGCAGTGAGACCGTATTGCTATCTCTCTGTATGTCGCTATTAAAATGTTCAAACACTTTTGCTATATGAATTACATTATAAATTTCCATAGTTTAGTTAACTGAGGTATATAATGTACAGTGTATTTTGTTATCAACTGTATGTGTGTAACGTGTTTCTTGTGCTGAGCAATCATAAAACGGCTGCGAAGACGCACTGGGTGAGGCACGCAGTTCTCCTGCCTCATGGTAGAGGGCGCTAGTGATCCCAGGGATCCTTCTTGCGACTCCTCGGCTGCAGAATAAGTGACAACAAGCTACAGTTAGCAAGTCAAGTGCAGCGGCAGCGATCGTTTAATTTTTCCTCTCGACTTCATTTATAAGTAAAGGTAAGACCATAATAACGTTTTTTTTTATTAAATGTGCTTTTTTGTGTGCTACAGTTTGTATGTGTAAAGAATGCTGGTATGAGCTTTTAAACATAACCCGTTAACTGCTGCCAATCAAATGGTGAATAAGATACTCTCTAGGGTTCATATGTTTGTAAATCTGACTGTGATAAAGTCAGTGCCTCACCAGCCATGAACCTCACCGCACGTCACTGGTAATAATAGTTTTCTGTGCTGCTCCCTTGACCATACTCTCTGGTTTTACATATATGTATACCTCTGTTTACACATTGATTGGGAATTTTATCATATGACATTTTAATCTAAGCTTAGTATTTTCTATTATAATATGATAAATGGTAAATGTGTTTCACTTGTATAGCACTTTTCAACCACCTCAGCAGTGCTCTCAGTGTTTTACATTGTTAATCACACGATCACAGATGGGGATTCG
Source organism: Lipophrys pholis (assembly GCF_963383615.2). Classification (NCBI taxonomy): domain Eukaryota; kingdom Metazoa; phylum Chordata; class Actinopteri; order Blenniiformes; family Blenniidae; genus Lipophrys; species Lipophrys pholis. The sequence goes on along the minus strand of NC_137627.1, from coordinate 22,650,310 downwards.
CACCTGTAACCTTCCGACTGAGAGACAACCTGCAATACCAAACAAGCCACAGCTGCTATTTATATCTAAATCTTTCACCGATTGGTTGATGGTTCACTAAAAAGGAATTTACAAATCTATGGAATTTCTTACATATAATGACAACATTCTTGTTCAAATCAAAGGAAGTCTTCAGTTTAATCTTTCAGGCGAAGCAGAAGCACAGCTACATTCTCTTTTTTTGTATGACGAGTCAAACAGAAGATATTTGTACAAGCTGTCTTCAGTCAATACTTGATTTAATCCTGATTTAATCCTGTTAAAAAATAATAGTGTAGTGTCCAATTATGAAAACACAAAAGCATGGCTCGGTTTCTCAGTCTTAGACGAGCTCATCGTATCACCTGTATAAGAATGTTGGTTAACTCCATGTTTACTTGTGATGAGTTCAAGCAAATAAAACAGAAGTGGACCAAATTACAAACCCTTTCAGTTATATAAAAAAACAAAAAGAAATCCATTTCCGTTATGACTGAAATAGGTTGTGAGCACCACCTGGAAGGTCAAAACTTATTTCAAGGCAAATTGAAGAATATCATAGTTAATTGATTCAGACGGAGCACTGAAGTCTAACAACACGAAGGACAGAAACCCGGATTTGTCAATGCAAACTTCAATTCAACATAGGATTGAAAAATAAGAGCTTCCATCACAATGTCACCTTGTGCTGCAGCACACAGAAGTGCTGCTATTTACACACAACTAATGGTGTAGATTTAAGGCTTCGTCTTTGTAATTCTCCATCATGGACATCCCAGGACCTTTTTACATGTGTCAGTCTGATGCATTCTCTTTCATCACAGCGCTGCTCTAACTTGATAAGTTGATTAAATTGAGTGTTCTCATGTTATGGGCTGAAAGTGACTGATTTACTGTTCAGTTTGAGTTCATAGAGGACGAACACACATGCCAACATTTTAAGGTAAATTAGTCCAAAGGACGCCCGTGGAAAAAGAAAAGTGCTAAAAAGTTTCCAAAGTTAAGAGAAATGAAACTTTATCTTACATCGATCTGGCTGGGTGGTTCAGATACTCAGATACATTATTACAGCTCATCCTTATAGACTCACAATGATTTACAGCTTAATGCTCAGAGGATCACAGCACAAACTCACTCTTTCAAAATGTCTTATTGCAGCTATAAAAACACATGAGCAGCTGACCTTAACGCTCAGAATTCAATCGCTATAATGGCCTGATACCAAGTTTAAGGAGAGTCTGAGTGGAGCGTCTTGTTGTCAGCCTTGAACTCTGAAGTGAGATACTCACGGCTGTAATTATCAGATCATGAATATAAAGCCTCGCTCTCACTACACAGAATGATGGGACGGGTTTTCGTACAACCTCACTGCAGAAGTTGTGGATGGTACCGAAAGAACAGTACCTAAGGGTTCTGATTTTTCGTCATCCTTCCGTTGGGGTGTCCAGCACTATGGAACGGGTCCAATGAGGAAGAGCGTCAATGCAGCCGACTCCTGATTGGTAGTGACGATCGTCACTCTCGACAAGTCCGCAATATCTAAATATCTCATCGTCTGTATGAATCCTCTCTTGTTGTTTACATACTCTGCTTTGCGCACACTGTTTTTTTTTGTTTTTTTTCCTTCCACTGTGATCCCGAGAGAACCGAGACCACTGTTGCGTAATGATGTCACACACGTGTGTCGTTCACAACCCCGCCTACATTTGAACAGTTCTCTCTGTGGTGGGACGGCGCAACAGGGCTGGGTCTGGGTGCGCTCTGCCTACCGGATTGGCCTGAAATAATATTTTAATTGTGAAACCGCGCAGGTGGCCCCATTTTGGAAACCGACCTCCGTCTGTGCATTGGAGAAATTTCACCTAGGTTCAAAATTCAGGTGATCCACGTCACGGCCCTCACAGCTTGCTGACTAAACTCTCACTGCCTTTGCTGCTGAAGTAACCATGCTTTCATTTGGACAATGCATTATAGTGATGTTTCGATGATGCGATTGAGCCGGGTCAACACACGTCTGCATTTCACACAGCTGCTGATGACAGTCTAGCCCGGGTTGCCAGGTCAGGTCAGTGTTAAAACACCCTAAGAGAGGCTGCATGATGCCCTTTCAGAGCTCTGATTTACTAGGAAAGCCAAACATTACCCGACACACCCCAAACTCACCAGGCACTAAAGCAGGAGCCTTCCAGTTCTTGTCTGATTATTGTGGCTTTAAATGCTTTTAACAGCCTCAGAGCAGGTAAAGCCTCTGGGCCCCGCTGTGATCCCTGTGGCGCTACTGCTGTAGGCAGTTTTTGGAAAAAGGTAATTCTGGTGTTGGATATCAGATAAGTGTCTGAAGACTGTTCTCTGCAAAGTGCAATAAGTTAGCCACAACAGCGCGTTGAAATCTGTCATTGCCTGACAGGAAAGCTCCACCTCTCACCACAGTTTGCAGACTAAAGGAAGAAACCAGTGTTATTTTTTTCCTACAACATTTCAATACTGCCCGTCGATCGGCCCCACAGGGAGGAAATTCTCGATCACGTCAGTTTTTAAAGTCAATCGGCCTCTATGAGGAACCGCCTCGATTACTTTCTTCAGAGTCGATCGGCCCCTTTTAGGGGAACTAACTCGATCACGCTGGCATCAGAACCTTATTCTGGCATCAGAACCTTATTCTGGCATATTCCTATAATATAAAATATGTATCTCATGTACTATGCCTGGGTCATTAATTATTTTACAATTATAAAATACTTTATCAATTAAATTTTTTCCCGTGGGATGACGGACCAGACTGTATCACAATTTTAATTTATTATTCTCACCAGTTATTTGAGGCGCGCCGTGATACCAGTCCGGTCCGAGAGTCCTCACGTTGTTTCTGACACCATCACGTCGGGGTCACCAAATTGAAAGAAATGCAGTCATTAATGTGTTCTTTAAATTGATGAAGGAACAGAAAGATGCTGTTCACAATACGTTTATTGATAATTACCTTCAGGCAGAGTACATGGGTCACAGCGAGATCTCGGGCTCTTTCACTCTGATGTCTGGTCCTTCCGGACGGTCAGAGGGTTGAGCCCGAGATCTCGCTGTGACCCATGTACTCTGCCTGAAGGTAATTATCAATAAACGTATTGTGAACAACATCTTTCTGTTCCTTCATCAATTTAAAGAACACACTAATGACTGCATTTCTTTCAAGACCAAACCCCTCGGAGTGTGTTTGTTGCACTCAGCAGAATTACGATGAATGATGCTCAACTGGAGAGTGAAGGATGACATTCACTGGACTTTCTGGCAAGCCCACTGAGTAGATAATTACAAAAGTCACTGCATAAATCACGGCTGGACTGTTCCCATCGATGCCGTTTGCCGTATCTCTCAACCTCAGAGCGAGCTAATGAACAGTCACACCCATCACGCCTCAAATGTTAATCAACCTCGATTAAGATTCATTATCAACAGCTAATGAAAAGGTGGGGGTCGGCGTTTCATCTGTTGTCTGCCGTTTCATTAACCAACGGCTAAAGTACATGTTGGTAAAGTGAAATGACGCACATATCATCAGATCCTTGTGAATCAATGAAGACATTTTCATGATCCGAGAAGTACGAGTGGAAATAACTCTTCAGTATGTTCGCTGTAAAACTATGCAGATGTATTTCTTAGACAAAAGCCAGACTGCTGCTCCACCTACTTCACTGCTCTATTCATCCATCCGTCTGTCTCCGTTCTGCTTAGTATGTATATGGTGTCACAGCGGCAGTATAGAAAGCAATGAAGCCCAGACATCTCAGCCCCTGCAACTTCTATTGGGTGACCCAAGCTGCTCCCCCAGATAGAATCTCTCCAGCGAGTCCTGGGCCGACCTCGACACCTCCTCTAATGAGAGCCATACTATTCCTAACTATTCCTATCAACCACCTCAACTGGCATTTCTTAGGGCCTGTCCACATGAGAACGCCGTTTGAGCTTTGAGGTGTGGACACACTCTGTGACAAGCAATGGTTTTATCCCCCCTCCCCCCTGCTGCGATCAACTAGCTCCAGGTCAAGCTGCAGAAGCTACTGATGCTCGTCACTTTAATAAGGCGATATGTTAGATTTCTCAAGTACAAGGAGGAGCAGGAGTAGTCTCCATGTCTTCTTCTGCAGTTTGGGTGTATTTGGTGAGTCACAGCACCCTCTAAAGACCTGGTATATGTACTACATTGTGTTGAGCCGTGTTCATGTGGACGGCATTTTTCTTAAGAGCACCAGGGAGAAAATAGATTGTGTGGACCAGACCTCAATATGGTGGACTAGTGAACCACACAGAGTGATGACCACCACCCAGCTGTTAAGAAAAAAGCATTGCAGTCACTCGTTTCCAGGAGCGCATTCTTTCGGTCATGACTATACAGTGCATAAAGTACAAAGTACAACCTAGGTGGAGTCCAGTGAATTCAGAGAATACATCAAGCAGAAGTTAAATTAATGGTAGGTCTACTTGGACAAACTGTCCAAAATGAGTTGTCAGAGACTTTTCAGGGATTTTGAGCCATTCTGTGCTACAGATGGGTTAAATGTTAAAAACTTTATTCAGATGAATCATGACGATTGTTTCACGCTAATGTGTCAATTCTGACAGCCCCAATATAGAACAAAGTCATGATAACGTAAGTTTCAGTGAGCTCATTACCTTTGTTCCCGTGAAATATGTTGAAAACCGTAAAACTCTATTAGCTTTGCTATTAGTCCAGGCTCTGCTTCAGCTACTATTTCACTGAACTCTTGTTTATTTTGCTAAGTCAGTGATGTAATGTCACTAGAAAAACAACACACGGACTCAGCTGTTGTGTCACAGCAAGCAACACTGAAAGTTATGTAATACTTTCTCCAAATTTCCCAAGAAACCAGGATCTTTTTGGCAGTGACTAAAACAACATTGTTTTAAAGAAATATTTACTGCTGGAAGCTGCTGACAAATTACGATTACTAAAACTATCCGGAGTGGTACAGTAAGGTAGAATTATCCAACGCTGTATCAAGGTGAATATTATCAAAAGCTGTACGGGAAGTTAATTGGCTACTAAAGCCGACAAAATATGACTATAATGAATATTTTGCAATAGTGAAACTCCGTAAAACCAGAGGCCTTCCAGACCTCATTAACCACCAGACCTAAAGTATTCAAATTTTACGAGGCCATCATAAACTTAAATCACAAGATGTGCTTCAGTGGAAGGTTCGGCATTCACACGCAGGTGTTCTGATACTGAAACATTCACACGAGGTCTTTATGAGTAGGAAAATATCTATGGAATCCATATATCAATCCCAAAAAATGTATTTTGCCGTCATACAGAGATGTTTGACACACCACAGAGTTGTGTTTATTACCTCTCTCGCCTCCTTTTGGGAGAACCGACACTAAATGAGACGCTCACATGTCCTGAAGAGACAAATCCTTCAGCATCTGCCACTTGAAGTTCCAGCCGACTCCTTCCTTACTTCTACTCCAGGGAGACGGGTCGACGGCCCTAATTGTGTTTACCCAACCCCCGTGCAACCTGTTAACGACAGCGTCGCTGGCGGACACCAAGCGACAGCCAGAACTTCATTTGCCACAAAAAAATATTAAAAAAAGAAGAGGAACAAGCCCGAGGGTAGCTTCATTCACTGAGCACACAAATCGCAGCAAATAATAATAAAAAAAAAAAAAAAAAAGCCATTTTATTTCCACTTTCCGAAACCCACAGCCGACATTCACATGCGAGCATGGAGTGACCTTTACAGAGACCGAGCTGCAGTAAAAACGAGCGCGAGGAAAGAATGACACACCTGGACCTGAAGTGACTCCGACAGAAAAGACACCCGGCGCCGGGTGACCTACAGCTGTATGCAGAACCCCACGCAGGAAACCACCGGTTGTCTTTGTCACACATTGTTCGCTGAAGTTCAGTCTCAGGTTGAGAGGCTTTTAAAAAAGAGCTTTTGGAAAAGTTGGAAATGTCACATGCTGTTAAGAGCTGCTGCGGTCGAAGCTCGGATGGGGCTTTGTATTGAAATGGACTGAATCCCAGACAGAGTGATGTAAGTCGCAGAGACTCACTTCACTGATTTATTCATTTGTCTGCATTGAACGACGAATAAGCTTCAGTGACATCAAGGAGCAGAAGAGCTCATCTTTAAGACATATTATACATCTGAAATCTCGTTCATATTACATTGTTCTGGGACTTAATTGTAGACATCCAACAAAGAGTTGGGATTTATACTGAACCTGAGCCACGTTCTAACAAACATGGCGGTCACTTAAAAGCTCTGTGAATATGTGACTCATCTTACCCAGAAAAATCACTGATCATATCTATTATGGTTTTTTTTTCTTTTCTCATATTGCACAGCCTGAGAGCCATGGAGCAACCAATCTGAAATGATGGCCAATAAAGTAATAATCTGGGTTACTTAAACTGTAATAACTTGTCAATAGTGTAAGAAAATATTTGAGCCAATATTGTAATACAAAATATGATAATATTTTAGTTATTACAGTATGCGTTGGTCATTACATTATTGAAGAACTTTAAATCTTGTTGGGTTAATGTCTTGTCAGTGTGGTCAGTTATCATGGATGGATACCAGGGACAAATGGAAGAGACAATTTAGGTGAACATGATTGGATGTGCTAAATAAAGAATGAGCTTCAAAGAAAACTAAAAGAAAAAGCAACAACTGCAGTCAATCATTTAAAAATACATAACTAGGACTGCCTTTCTTGGAAATAAAACAAATATGTGTAGTTTTTGTGCAGTTTACTTATCAAAAGGGGTAAAATAGAATAGAATATAGTTGTAATTTATTTAATGGTTTTTATCACCTTGATGGAAGGTTTTCACCTTTATTATAAAACGTATACATGATTACGTTATAAGCAGGCACTACATTACTAGTTGGTACAGCCCACATGCTGTCTCACCATCTCTTGAGTGTCTGTGAGAAATCATCAATTGAATGAAAAATAGTGCATATAATATTTTTTGGGTGAACATATGCTGAGGCATCTTGATTTATTTTGATGATAAGAATCAAAATTTCCAGATAAAACTAAGACGTAGAACTCAAAATCTTTTGTGCAGAGTTTGCATGTTTTCCCTGAGTGTGTGTGTGTCTTCCAGTGGACTTCCTCCAACAGTCCAAAAACATGTGTTTACAGCTGCTGCATGAGCTTTTAAATGTGTGTTTACCCATCCTGGTTTTATAAACATATGTAAGCTGATGATAAGAACAATGGATGATGATATAACAGAATTGTGATGCTTTTCAAAAATCCACCAGAGGTCAGCCAATGATGTTTATCCCCAACGTATTTCAACATTTGTTAGCAACTATATCCTTTAATGTGAAACTCATTAGAAAGTCTGGCACATAACCAAAGAAGGCGTGAATCAGAGTGAAGGTTTAAAGTTAAATGTGGCAGTTCCAATCTTGATGCGCGAGAATTGGCAGCCCTGCGTGACTTAGAGCCGTCACTCCATTTATTTTACGCGCTTCGCCTGGTCTGGTGGTGAACGTGCTCCTGGCAAAGAGGGACAAAGAAAAGAAATCAGCAGTAGAGGGAAACATAGAGCAGATCGGAATCCACATAAACCATGGACACAGTGCCAATTTGCATGTTTTAAAGTAGATTAGTGACAGTCCAATGGTAGAAAATATCAGTGTTTGTTTTTTAGTAGAAACACATAAAATGAAGATAATCGAAATGGGGGGTGGGGAATTAGAGAATCAATCACTGAAACTATATGATTGATATACTAAAATACAATGGGAGGCAGGGGTTGCCAAGAGGTTAGAAAAGCAAGATTGAAGAGCCGTCACTTTTTCAAAAAAAAATTAAAAACAATTGTTCCAATCAGAAACACAAAATGGCGTCAATTATATACTACACCCTCCCTTTTCTTGGCTCCTAATGGTTTGATCCAGTGTCTTGATTGTGGATCAGTGGAAGTGTGTGAGCGACCTCACAAACATTCACTTCAGTCCACACATGACTCAAACACTTTATCCTAATTAAACAACCAATCATGAAGTAAAGCCAATGACATTATGGCATTTTTGACTCAGTAACATCCAGATATTTTTTCAAAAATGCTCAGTTACTCTAGGCATTACATTATTGACAGAGCATTAACAAGATTTAACTGTAACTGTTGCCAATAATGTAATGATGCTTAAAAACTACTATGTTGTGCTGTTTGTGTTCGATGTTGTATATTGGAGTTAAATGCACATATAGTTGCAGTTCACTTATTTAAATGCAGTTTCAAGCTTAGAATGAATTATAATATTTGGAATAAAATGTGTTAAAAGCTTTGTGGCCAATTGAATTCACAAAGACATGAGATGATTAATTTACATATCAAAGTATTTGAATAATATTCCGATTATAGATTTTGTACATTAATTGGCTCTTAGAACCATAACTGAGTGCTGTACAGTTTAAATAACCTCAATGGACTATTATACACATGTAATGGTACTTTAACAATAACCAGCCAATAATGAACTAATTGATTCTATTATGATATTTTTGGCCATTTCTGGTCACTACACGTGTGTCTAACCTGGTCACTACTTTTTAGAGACACTTTGGAGCCTTTTTGTTTGTTACAACTACTAAAAGTCTGTCCACAGAACGCAATACTTTATTCTTTTGTAAAAACATTTCTTTTTTTGTTGCAATAGCAATTAACTGTAGTTGAACAAGCTCAATCAACTCTGATGTTATTGATTTATCTTTTTAAGTTACGGATTGCAGTTTTTCATGTGAGAAAATAAACTGAAGTGTAAAGCACCAACAGTGGCAAAACGGTTCCATTGACAGGTATTACAACTCTACATTTGGCTGCATGTTTTTTTCAAACATTTATTTATCTGTGTTTACTATATCAGGTCAATACATAACAGTAATACTAGAGATCATGGTAAAATACTTCAATGAGATGAATTAAGAATGTCTTCACCTGTGTTTAAATGGACTTACAGTACTTATATAGCGCCTTTTCGCTGACAACAGCCCCAAAGCGCTTTACATAGCTCATAACATTCACCAACCGAGCTATGCTGTCTATTCTATCCTTTCCTCTCCTCTATCCCCTCACCCCAACCGTTTAGCAGAAAGCCGCCACCTCTGAGTCTGGTTTCTGCAAAGGATTCTTCCTGTTTTTAGAGGGGGTTTATCCTTTCCACAGTCACAAATAAATCTTGCTTGCTCATGTGGATTCGTTGGGTTTTTCTCTTTTCTCTGTTAAAAGCACCTAGAAATGACTGTGTTGTATTTGGTGCTATATAAATAAAGTTGAATTGAATTAAATTGAATTGAACTGTTTCAGGGAAATCCAATAATACTCTAATTACGACGGACATAATCAAGCTTGTTCTAAGACGATGCATCGAGGCTAATTTCCTCATGCTGTCTATGACTTTCTCAATTCTTCCTCATCAACCTAACAGACTTTATTCTGAGAGCTGCAGATAAGGAAAGGGAGTCATCCTCAGGAGAAGACAGCTCTGTTCATACACTTGTAATTGAGGCGTGTTGAGCTACACACACACACACACACACACACACACGCACACACACACGCACACACACACGCACACACACACGCACACACACACACACACGCACACACACCCGCACACACACCCGCACACACACACGCACACACACACGCAGTGCCAAGAGCCAGCATCCACCCATCTGCTGAGTTCAGCCCTTTGCAGTGCAGCCAAATTATAGAGCTCCAGATAAAGCCCTGCACGAAGGGAAAAATCCAATTATATCCATATGTTTATCTTAATTTATTACAAAGAACTTGGAAATGTTTTGTTTTTTGATAGAATTATTATTACACATGAAGGGTTCTGCGACTGATGACAAGCTCATCACGGTTATTGGATTTAATGGGAATTGTATCCAATGTTAATTTTTGCAAAAACCACCATCTATCTATATAAATGGGATTTGTCTTGTCCAAAAAAAATTTTTGCCACAACATGACAGTAAATCCAGAGCATAATACTGTAGAGTCAGTGGATCTGATTTTAGTCTGCGCATTCAAAACTGTAAACTCGAGAGAAGGATTCCATACAAGCCTTGCAGCCAAGTTAGACAAAGCTAAAAGTTAGTTTCAGACAAAAATCTATATTTTCCAATGTTTGTAAATTGCACCACAAAAGAACTCAATGCAAATTAAGACACTTGGCAACACCTCTGAAACCATTACTCAAGTGTAAACTTCGGTGAGCTCTGTGGGTGTTGTCAACAAAAGTGTCACGGCTCCACGAAATGGACAAGAAAACACTTTAAATCCAAGAAAATTGATTTTCCATCCACAAAAGGAGATCTGTTCTTTTTTTTTTTATTTTTTTTTTTAACAACTTCCAAACAAAAGTGCAGTTGTTGGTAATTGCAGTCATGAATTAAAAAAAACAATCTGCTGTTTTACATTTTGTTTTAGGAGTTTGGAGAATTTTTGCACATAGAACAATTCACAAATACACGTGTGTTCATGTCTTGACGCTGAACTGCATTTTTTGGACTACTTGACCTCTGAAGTGGCTCCGAATGAGACGACAGTGCGGTCAGTAGCCTCGAGCTCATTTTAGTTTGTACGTATAGGTGCACAAATTTTTTCTATCACCCACTCTGAAATGTACCGCTGAAATGGGAATTTCTCATTACGACAGCATTCAGATGTGTGGAAGTCATATTTTCCCGTTTCTCAGTGAGTCATGAACTCGCCACACTGGCCTGTCAGAAGCACGACGTGAGAGAGAAATGGGAATGTAAGAATCCAATAGTCTGTGATCCACAGCTTATCTGCACCAGGTTTCTGATGTTTGTGGACGGATCTTTTCTGTCAAAAATGTTAATTATCAAGAAAGCTGTTCATACATGCTCTTGCATTATTCACAAAACAGTAAATGAATCTGCTGCAGAGTAGTCACACGACGGCACGTGTTAATGCTGAAGAATATACAGGATCTCCAACATTATTATTGCAGCTTCCAACGTGACTTCTTTGCATGTCAAAAATCCAATGGAAATAATTTCCATTTCAACGCTTGTTCTTGTGTGTCAGTGAGATAAACGGTCCGTGATGAGCTCTACCGAAATCATTCTACATAAACAGTTATGTCTGCAGTATGATATTAGTAAATTGACTTCATTTATGGCGTATAGCACGAAACACACTCACGAATGGTGACAGCTGCCATTCAAGAGGCTCACTCTGTTTGGGGGGTCAGTGACTTGCTTAAGGGCATTTTCCACAAATCAGCTGGGGAGATGGGAATCAAACGTGTAACTAAAAGACAACCGGTTGTCCCAACACCGTACCTGTTGATCAACAACCTCTTTAGTCAGGCGATCACATCTAAAAAAACAACTGTATAAATTTGTTTTAATGAGAATACTTGCATATGTGAAACCAAATGTCACACATTGTTTCACGAGGTCTGAGACGTATCAAACAATATTCATTTTAAGATGAATCACTTTTGAAAACAGATCCAAACATATTATCAGCTGTTGAATCGGTCACCTTTAATTTGGATGATTTAAAACACTGGCATGGCTATGAACATGCATGTAACCTGTAAATTGTCTGAGGTTAGAACCTCCATGATGCCATTCTCGGTTAAATAGCCACGTCTGACATGCGCACGCACTGCTCCTGGCTGAAATGAATGCTCAGCATCTTTATCGATCTCTACTTTTTAAGCAGCCTATTCGTTCCCCTCGAACGGCCCAGAGCCTTCAGGATAAATTTATGTTTCCATTACCACTGCGTCACCGAGCCGTCAAAGGCCAGAAGATTAATTGCGAAAAAACGAAAACATAACGTGCGCCATGAGGGCAACAACAGGCCGGAGCTCATGTCTGGAGCCAATCACCAGAGTGTTGGAAATGACAGAGACACAGACCACGTGGACCACCGACCAAAAACACTCAAATAATGAAGAAAAGAAAAACACTCTGTGTGGAGGTCTGTGGCTTGATCAACAACAAAAGAGTTATGACGATTTCACCTCAAGTGTTTTTATCACTTCTGTGACTGAAGAGGCTCAGGCAAATGTTCACGTCAGGTACTTAACAGTCAGTGAAGTCTTGAGGGAAATCTATTTGAAGCTCGGTACAAAATGGAGTGTACTCAAAAGATCCTTCCACCTGATTTCACTTCTCATTCACAGTGACACGAAGCGAGTGGCAGGTTTTCCATGACCTAAGTCAAAGGCAGTCTGAGGAAACTAGGGAATGAAGGGGAATAGCCCTCAAGCAAGCAAAACTATCAATAGCCAATTATGGTTACTATGATTAATGAAGGAGAAATTACTCCCATTAAATCCAGGACTGTAGCCGGGTGAAGGAGCTGCTTCTGGGTCGCTGCCCTCATTAGCAGCATTGGGCAAATCTATATGCTCTGCCTCGTTCAATTTGTTGCCTTCACTGAATAATGAAAAAATCAGAAGGTGGGGACAGGAGATAGGAGAACAAGCGAAGTAAAGTTAGAGACAGGAAGGTGAAGAGGTAGAGGGGACAATCAGGGAACTGAATTAATGATGTACAAAGTTGTACAGGCAGTATTTGATGGTGACTGGACCAAAACCTGAAGATATTCAGCACACCGTTTAATTAAAACCTCAGGGCGGCTTGAAATTATAACGCATTGGGTTGAATCTATTAAATCCGTCATGTGTACCAGCTTGATTCATGCGAGTATTGCAGAAGGATGAAAAGTATCTCAGGTAACACTGAAGGAAGGGTCAGTTGTTTATCAGAACAATCTATTGTTTTGATGTTATGCTATGATTAGGGAATGCAACAGAGGCACATGTTCTATACTGTTCATAACACCGCCATGCAGGTACAGTAGCACGTGGTGAGAATTCACCAGCAACTCCAAAATGCCAAGAACGTTTTTTAGCCATTTTCCCACGTTCACTGTTATGCACAGCTCGTTGGAGAGCGTGGTAAAGACGAGAGGTCGACACAGGACAGCTTTTAAACAAACCAATAATCTTTTAAGAATACTCAACAAAAGGCTAAACTCAAGGTAATAAACCAAAACTAAACCAAGGTAGGTGCCTGAAAGGCACCAGCCTTCCAGGAGAGCAAGAGATAGGCCCCAAACAGGTGATAGAATGCAATTTTAACTGCCCCTTTCCCTCAGAATTGTCTTCAACCTGAGAAACTGCTCAGAATGCCCTCCCTCGGCCCTACTTCTTGGACAAAAGAAAAACCTTGGGGTACCGTTTAGCCTACTCATCTTGGTCCCGTGGTGGACAAGCTTTCCAAACCCAAATCAGAATAATGTCTATCCCGTGCATCTGTAGCCGAGAAAAGACTGCCATGTCAACCTTTTTACCTACAAGATCAGAGAAGAGACGAAAATGATCCGACGGAACCGTCAATGGAACCAACCAAACATGAAGTACAAAAGATTTTTTTTCCCCCAGTAGCAGTGCAGGTTGAAAAATGCAAAATGCTCTCCATGATCAAACTCTTAGCCCATGTCACACAAATTCTTAGCAGGAATCTAGTTTATTCCATTAAATTACACAAAACGAGCTGAGACAAAAGGTTCATGTGCCTCATCAATATCGTCAGATGGAGCAGGCCCAAGGGAAAGCACTTCCACCTCAGCCACGCTGATGCTTAATGCAGAGGAGACTCGGCCAGCTGACCTGACATACACACTGTGATCAGCTGATTTCTGGCCAGATTTACTGATTGGACATTCCCCTTCCCAGTCCCCCTTGTTTTAACATGCATGACACACCCTGGAAGGCTCCGTTCTCTGATCTGATATGTTCCTGGAACATGCCTCACATCCTGATGAGTACAAGTGCAGCTCATTTCAGAAAATGAAGCAAAAATGATTACCTGGATTCCTCACACAGAGAAAAATAATACTTCAAGCCTTCATTTCTTGTCATTTGGATGATTGTGGCTCACAGACAACCTGTCAACCTGTGGCTCGGCCCTCAGGGGAGGTGAAGTTTCTCACGCGGCCTCCTAAAAACACCCTCACACACAACACAGCTGCTCACACTACCACGCGTGAAATTCAGCTGAGAGCAGCTCTTCGAAAAGTTTGTTTTAGGGTGCTTCCACACCAGTTTGAGTCTTGTGCCTATGTGAAGGCAAAATAAACTTTTGGGTCCAAATGCCTCACCTGTGCAACAGGTTTGACCTGAGAAGGCTCCTGTGGTCCGATGCAGATGACAATGTGGATGCACAGCTATCCGCAACATATTAGAGTGATGATGTGTATGTAATGTGAGAGGAGCTTCAATAACTTTGAATTGCTCCGTATTTGCATAAAAGCAGAACATTTTCCTAGTGACCGTGACGCTCTCCATGTCGCCACATCCAGTAGTCATGGAAACACGACGCTCCACTCGGTTGGAGCTGTTTTTGTCAGGACATTAAAAGTCTGTGTGGAAGCAGCTGCTCATTTACAATTTGGTCCACAGTAACCAGCATGAAAGCACCAAGAATTCAAACCAAATCTGTGAATAACACTGGGGGGGAAATCACATTCACCTTTATGCTTTTCTACCCTGAAACATTCAAAGGTGCTGAAGGGATAAGATTTACAACTTTGCCTTTTCAACAGCGTCCTTTCTCCCCACCTGCTTGTTTGCATGTTTGAAAGTTAAATAATCTCCACAGAGATGACACATGAGGTACACTGTTTGAATATTCACACCAGGGGCTTAATCTGCACTTAAAAGCAAAGGGGAATCTAAATCCATGTGTTTATTTTGAGGAACCTTCTCAGGAAACACTAACAAACGAGATAAATGATGATTGATGGGCATAAAGCCTCGATCTTTTGAAGTCCTGACATCCATATTCATTCTTCATCCTCGCCGCCTTGCAGCCTCGACAGAACTTTGAAGTATTGCTTGGAGAATAAACGTGCAGCACACTCAACAACAACTGAGAAATGATGAACAATGAGAAACGAGAGTGTGACTATTTCCTTTAATGCGTTGAGCTGAAAAACAGGATCCCACACTGTGATTACTTTGCAGATACAAATGCAGAAGGTCTCGTCTTGGAAATGCAACATATCAGTGTAATTTAGTCGGAGGCCTTGGGTTTGATTGACAGACACGCCATTAAAATTCCCCACACTCAACAACATAAATGCTTGTGTGTGTTTCGAGCCGAGCGACTGTGCAGAAAAAGCAGTAATGTGTTTCTGACACTTCTCAGAGCCGCAGTCTGGATGAGAAAGAGCTGTAATGAAGTGAATCACCAAGGTATCCGAGCTGACTCACATGTAATTAAAGCTACATGGAACATAAGGAGGAGGGGTTGGCACATGAAAATGAGCTCTTGTATATCATGCAGAAAAGCTTTTACGTGGTGCAGAGAGCAGGCGGGAGCTCCAGTCCAAGTCGGAGAGTCAAAGCTTTCACTTCACAGGAGGCCCGAGGGCGTTCGCTGCTGCCGCCGCCGCTCCGCAGGCCTCGAGACTTCAAACAGCAGCGTCCATGTTTCCTCAGCGCACAGAGAAGGAGCGTTATCAGCCTCACCGAACACACGGGACTAATTGGTACGGTGACTTTCAACTGCTCCGCACTCTCCACAACAGTCTGAATGTATTTATACCCACATGACGCCTTCACATAGCTGCTGAAATGGTTAAGGTTTTAATCTGAATGCGCTTCTTAATGTGCACTGCATATGTCCTGCATTTAATTCAGCCGGAAATACTAATACACCTGAATGGGACATCGCTCTTTGCAGGTACACCTTTCAATCAGCAGCAACAGGTGTGCTAGAAAGAGTTATTATTACATCTCATCAAAGGCCTTTTTATTCAAACAGACCCTGAAACCTCCTTTATCCTTAAAAGGTCGTTTCATTGCTGTGCTCAACAGATTTACATCGATTTAGCAGAAGAAACGGCAAAAAGTGACCATATATGGGTTACTTGCTCCTTGTTTTCGTCCGGAAAATATGTCTGTAAAAGTGACGTTGTCTTTATTTGAAAAAAATAGCAGTCATGTCTTCATGAAAAAAATTATTTTGTAAAAGTGGTATTGTTTTATAATCTGACCAGTGACACACACGAGCATCAAACTTGTCTTTTATTGGTTGAAATGCATCTGGAAGCCATTTTAAAACCAGTTCTGCCAAACATCCAACCTCCTGTGTCCAGTCCTTTTTCTGTGTGGATTCGGAGCGAAAGAGCAGCAGACATTCCCAGTCCAGATTACCAGTGAAATTCAATCTGTTGTCGACACAAGTTGGGTTTTTTTAACTCATAATTACCGTATTTACCATATCATGAAGGAACTTCCTGTCTGACTCGAACAAGATGCAGCCTTGAATAGAGCTGCAACCTTGAGTAACAAAGCCCAGAAAAAAACTCAAGTCAACTTTAGAAACACGAAAAAGTCCAACTTTTCGATCATCACCGCGTGATCTGCTCACCAAATCACCACTTATGCTGATTGGAATACGCTAGTTGTATTTTTCTCTTTGAATGTCTGGTAACAAATTTGTGGGGTCCAATTGTCCTGGACGGATCCAAAGCACAGGGGAGCACACACATTTACATGTATTTAATGGATTAGACGCTATAATTATTATTATTAGAATTTTGCCTCATTTTGAAGCGATAATAAATCACATCACTCAAAACTCAACGCTCCCAAAAAATACACAAACTTTGAATAAGTTTTATACACTCAAACAACACTCAGCTCCCACTGATCACTGTACAGAAAGAAGAATCACTCCTCTGCTGCCTATAAATACTTTTTTCCCACCACTGGCAAACCAAAAAAAAAACAACATAAAAAAAAATGAATTCACAAAACTATTCCACAAGTGCTACTTCAAATAGTAATTGGTCAAAGTGGACTTGTAATGAATTTTCTTAACAAAAGAAATGACAAACAGCTTCTACATCACTGGATGAGTGTTTTCTACTTCTTCCCTCTCAGACAACGGTGAAGGTCGAGGTAAAGTGCAGAGAGATGCACCGTCATTCAAGTATAAAATAGTCGATAAATCCCGACTCATACAATAACAAAATAAGTTAAAAGAAATCTATATACATTTAAGTTGCTCTGACAGTGCATAATCGATCCAAGAGACCTTTAAATACCCCCAAGCCCCGCCTACTAGACAAATACTACAACATAAATTCAACAATAGATTTTCTTTAAGTAGTCATTTTCATATATAACAGAATAAGGAAAAATGTGGTTCTTGGTATTTTCACTCTAAATAAATATCTTTTTTACACTAAAGTAAATTTCTTCGTCAGCAGATGTGAAACTCTCAGAAATGCTTAAAATGATTGAAGAAAGCTTTAAATCTCTATGACCTTCATTAACAAGGAGAATCTCATTCTTTAAAGGAACTACTGTGCTTGTCGAGACTAAAGTTACGTCGGAGAAACTTCCCCGGAGGTCATCCTGAGAGCCGCTCAGTCTCACAGCGGGAGCGAAGCCCTCAGAGGAGGCGCCTCTGGCCGCAGATCAGAATGATGTTCCTGCTTGGCAATGACGGCACCGTGAGGCCGGGCGCGATTGAGACAAATGGACTCATTTTCACTTTGATAATCCTCCATAATTCACCTCACTGGAATCTGGGGAGGAGCACATTAGTGGGATGGCTCAGAAAAAGTAGATCAGACCGCTTCAAGGTGGGTGATTAAGGTTTTTTTTTTTGTGTGTGTGCACGCGTGTGTGTGCACGGGCGCCAGCCAAAGGAATGTGATTGCTCTTCTTTCTTAGCCTCCCCGGTGTAGACGTGAGCGCCCCCAGAGTGTGTGTACAGCCTGTGCGATGGGCTGAAATCCATCAAACACCCAACAGCTGCTTGTTAGAGAAGCTCTGGCTCTCCGGCCCGGACTCCTGACCATCAGCACTTCTTCACCTTCATTTAAATATCATCGATACGGGCTGGCACTTTGGGAAACCTGGCATCGCACTAGTGCAACCAATGAGGTGGGGAAACCAACATCATTAGACACATTTAATCAAAAGTATCATTAAATATCCAACAGGGGAATTTAAACTCGGCCATCTGTCTCTTTCTGAAACAGAAACAAGTTATTTGAGCAGTTCAATCCTGTTCGAAAAAAGTTAAGAAAAGAATTATCCCCGCAGAGGCAAAACCTGGAAATGGAACATTTCAACCCCGAAAGATATTTGAACATTTTACTAAACTTTTACACATTTTAAGTTGGTAAAATGAAAACTCATAAGTCATTTAGATGTAATAAAATCGGTTAAAAATCACGTTTCATAATTCATGCCCGAACACGTCTCGTGAGATCGCGGTCACGATGAGCTGCCTCATCTTTTCAGATGGAGCGGGATCACAGTGTCTACATGATATCAAACCGGCCTGTTTGAGGTTAACACTGCCAAACGGCAGCAAACCTCAGATCAGGTTAATATCAAAACGCTTCGATGTTGTTGTGCGATGCTCCAGTGGAGCAAATCCCGCCGACACTTTTACTAGAATCCAGTCAGGAAGTTCTCTAATTTAGAGTCTTGAGGTAGAAATAGCAAGATTTGGGTAATTCTGGTCAATTTACTGCTTTTCAATATAATTAGTAGGCTATAACCTGTCAAGCGCTTCCTTCAACGGGTGCACTCACTGTAAAAGATGCTTTGGCAAAGTGTCAAAATACATTACAGTAGATGTTATTGGAAGTGCAAAGCAGAAGCGACATGCATTTTATCATATTCTCAGAATTTCTACAAGTCGTACACATGCAGTGTCTGTTTCAGTGTTTTTCCACAAATCATTTACTCACAACTGTTAATTAACGGTTGAATTACACTGACTTTCTGTAATAGAACATGACATCAGATTGAGTTAGATGGCGTTATTCACAAACTTGATAAGGTTATTGGACAGAGCTGGTTATTTCTAAGCTGCTCTACGTTACGTACAGCTTTGATTAATGTGCTGAACGCAAACATAAGTCTACCACTGGACCCCATGTTAAAATGTATGAGCAAGAAAAAACAGGTCAACAAGTCTTGGATTGGACACTTTTACTACTAAATGTTTAAGTAAATGTCTGTGTGATAAATGTTATGAAGAAAAAGCAAGATTATCAAATAAGCTATAATGTAAAAGCACAATGATATCAAGTCTATCAAGACTCACAGAAAAGTGATCTATAGATGAATATTTCAGTTTATCTATATTAACATATTAATATTTCAGGATCAGTAGTATAATAGTATCAATATTATCAAAAGTAGTATAATAGCTACTATTAGTAGTAATGGCTTATGATAGAATAATTAAACACAGAGGTGAAATCCTAATACGTTGAAATAGAAGGATTAAAATGAAGTTAAAATAGTGACAAATCACTAAAATACGCCATTAAAATGAAAGAAGAAATAGTGATGTGTAGTTTTAATGATAGCAGTGGGGTGGTGTTATTGTACATCATTCTGAAATATGAAAATAACTGTGTTGTACAACTTGTGATTAATATTGTCACTCTGGAGGAGACTGTTTCCAAAAGTCCCGAAACATGCATGTGAGGTTAATTGCTGACCTTGAGTTAGTTCTAAACTAGAAGTAGTGGTGGGTCTGCTCTGAATTCGGAGGACTAAAGTCTCAGGACTGAGGTCTGATGCGACACACTGAATGACTGTCGGCCGTCCCAGACGAACGATAACAATCACGACACAATTCTTTGGTCCTACGTAGCACTGTGCGACCGGTTCAAGGACAGCAGTTGTCATGGCGACCAAAGACAACCTGCAATAAAATTCCGACAGATACTTGAGGTGATGGTGACGCTGCTGCGACCCTGCGTCAACATACTGACCAATAGAAATGCAGTGTGACATCACGTAGTGATCAGCCCAACACTGGAGCTGAACCCAAACAGATGCTTTGCGGTTAAAAGGCTAAAACACGTCACAAATAGTATGCGGGATGTAAACAAAAACTTTTGGGGGATTTCTTCACAAACACATAAAAGCCACAAGGGCGTTCATGTTTCACTAGTTTCTTTTTCGTGGATGGACAGCACACGCTTATCACACTTTATTGTTGTGTAATCAGGTCAACTCACACACATCGTACCAAAGATTCAGCTTGTTTTCATGGTGCAATCCGCACACAGCTAACTTCATGTCGTGGCTCAAAGTTCATTAGATTTATGTTGTGCAGTGAGGTTCGCCCTGAGTTTCTAAGATTGTTAAAATCACAGTGTGTGCCGGCATGAGGACTGAAGTCTCCGGGCTGAAGATTAAGGACTGAGTTCAGGGATCTGAGGTGTGAGGGCGCCTCAGCACAGAGACAGTCTAGTAGGACGTGACATCGCCTCATTTTCCCGCTCGGTTTCAGAGACTCATACAAATATTAACCTCTCCTCTCACCCGTCGCCAAAAAACCCCCTGTGCCTCATGTTTTATTCATGGTGGATGAGTTGTTCCAAAGTCATTATGAATTCAAAAGCGTGCGGCGGCACAAAGGACGGACAAAGAGGAGATTAATGGATTCGATTTAAAATGGACAACAAAACGAAGAAAACCAACACTGAGTGAGTGTCCTAAAAAATGTTACAGATGCACAAATGTCTAAATCCATGAACTTTAATCACAGAAGTTAGATGATGTAATATGTTTTAATAGTGTATTACACAGACCTGAAGGTACAATTTTAGATTATGAATGTATTCACATGTGAATGAAGGTGTTAAAGCTCAGATTCTTGTGAGAACGGCAGGTTAACTCACACAAAGAAATGAGAGAATCTAACCTTTACATGTCTGAGATGGCAGCTGATACGCTTTCATGAAGCACGTTCTGTCATGTGGTAGTTACTCATTCTTTAACAATAAAAGGGGAACAGAGGAGGTCTTGTGACAATGTGACGGTTTAGTCTTTTAGGGATTGAGTAAAGGAAAAAAAGGTGTGAGCTCCTGGATAAATATAAATTAAAGTCACAGATTTAAACTGTGACATAAACACACATGACTTAATGTTGATATTCGATTAGCGTTGGCATGTCAGCATCGGCATGAAGAAAAGCTCTGACAGCACTCTTACTATTTACAAAAAAAAAAATCCTTTTGGAGAGGGTTGCCTCATTAATCCTGAACTAACTCACAGTAATGTCAAAGCCATCACATTGTAACATCAGCATTAGCCTCCATTCACATCAGCTGTGATTAGCATTAGCAGTCACATGTCAGTTCATCTCAACTGATTATGGGAGTCAGAGGTTCATGAATTTGTTTCATTTTAGAGCATCTTCCCTCCCACTAACTCAAGTTTATGCAACCCGCGGCTCTTTACACATATTGTGGCTCTACAGCTCCACTGGAGCGGAAACTTCTAGCTTTATCAAAATTATCTGTAAAATCTTTTTTTTTTTTTAAATGTTGGCACAGAAAATAATCTTTTGAGAGGAATAATTTCTCATAATGCAAGATAAGAAATGTCAAAAGTAGTGTTGTTCCTATACCAATTTTGTGTCCCGATACCGATACGATACCCGGTTGCATTGTATCGGCCGATACCGATACTTGCCGATACCGATACTTGCCTATACCGCAGTGTTTAAAAAAGATATGACCTGTTTTTCTTCCAATTCTTAAGAACTGCATACTCACTTGGTTGTATAAATCATTGCTATTATGGCTTCGTCTGGCACTGCTTAAACCTTTGTGAAAAAGGAAAAAAACATCAACACGGTAAATGTAGGACAACTTTTTTATTTCCTACCTGGTATGGGTGAAACTGAAAAAAGAATAACTTTTCTTAAACCTGAGTTTTAGCTCACAAATGCCAATAAATTGTGCAATATCCATGTACCGGTAAATACATGTAAAACAGTAGTGCAACCGCAGTTAAATTTAAATTAAAATAACAAATAATATAGATATGAGGCTTTCCTTGGCATGCACTGAATACGCCACCATACATGGATCAGGAGTCAGGGCAGCAGTGAGTGAGAGTCGGGAGAGAGAAAAACACACGGTGCTGGGTATCGGTGAGTTAATAGTTCATACCTGCCGATACCGATACCAGCTTTTAGTGTGGTATCGGCCCCCCCTCCCGATACTGGCATCGGTATCGGTACAACACTAGTCAAAAGTTTGTGAACTGAAACATACATACTATATAAAAGAAATAGAAAACAAAAAGATAAGCAACAGGCGTTACACATCTGTGTTTAAAGCTCAAGAAGTGTAGCATTTACAAGAGATTGTAGCCTTTAAATATTCCAGAAAGAAACATTTAATCCTGAATACTACAGATTAATAGTGTGATTTCCATGAAGATGTTGCGTCAGCATGTCAATATTGCTGTACAGTTGATGTGATGAGTCAACATGTTGAAGGTTATATTGAGTTCATGATCAGTTAACACACGCACGCACACACACACACACACACACACACACACACACACACACACACACACACACACACACACACACACACACACACACACACACACAAAAAAAAAGCAAAAACACACAAAAAGAATTAATTAACAGGACCCAATATTAAAGCTCATTATACATTGTTAGCCCAAATCCAAACCAGGGAGCCAAATCTTAATGGTGGAGAAGTGTAGCTGCATGAGGACATTTGTGCTGGTTGCTGCAGGTGGGCGAGCAGCACACAGGATGATTATAGTGCAAACAGCTCTAAAATAGACTCACTCATGCTGATCTGTCAGAGAGGTAGAAGAAACATTTCTCCTGGCTGTCAGTTCCACTGCTGACAAGTATGACGGGTACAGCTATCATTTAACAGCCGGCGCATTGGTCTGTGCCACAATCCAGTTTGAGTACATGTGTTTCTCTATCTGGGCCACAGTGTCTGTAAATCCTCGTTCATATTCAACAGGATTCTACAGTCTGAGGCTGTTGGTCACTTTGTAGGCAAGTGGAAAACTTGTTCTGGATGAACCAGATGTCCGTTCTGTTAGAAGACATATGCATCTTCATCAGCTTTATCTAAGACGGCGCTCAGCCTCGCTGTTATGATGATGTTGTTTCGGCTGCTGTCTTTTGAAATCTCCACATGATCAAACAAGCTTTTAAAGCCAGATGCTTGACGTCTGTTGCATTGCGCTATATTACGTTGGATTTTGAACATTTATCAATAAAATTTGGTTCAAAACAATAGAATAAAAAAGATAATCATGGGGCAGCGTTTGCCTTGAGGTTCATGCTTCTGATTTGGGTTTTAGATTCTATTGTTGCAGATTTATGTTTCTTAATTTTTTTTACCCCAAACAGCATTTGCCCTTCACTCCCCATCCCAACCATTCCCTCCGTACGTACCCATAGAAACATGAAAATAGATAAAGTAGATCATGTGAAATAATATACACATGAACATAAAAAATAAGACAAATAGTAAATAAATATATAAATAAAATAAAATAAAATAAAATAAAATAAAATAAAATAAAATAAAATAAAATAAAATAAAATAAAATAAAATAAAATAAAATAAAATAAAATAAAATAAAATAAAATAAAATAAATAAAATGAAATAAAATGAAATAAAATGAAATAAAATGAAATAAAAAAAGAACAAAAAATAATAAAGCCCCACAATCATTTTATATAGAAACACAGTGGTAAAAGTGGACAACACACCATCCATCCATTTGATGTCATCTGGTTGGTTTTAGTCACTATCTTGTGCTTTTCTTTCTTTTCAGTACAGACGAAAGTTGCCACACGAGTTTGGTTCTGCTCAACGTTTCTCCTTTTTATTGTCATTCATGCTTGTTTACATGCGATCGTTGGGTTTTTCTCCATGTTTTCAGGAAGTAAAAAGTACCATAAACTTGGAACTGCTTAAATAAAACTGAATTGAACTGAACTGAATGAGGCAAGGCTGATGGATGGCAGCGACCAGTGGGACTGACCCGGCAGAGCTTTGTAATCCCCTGAACAAGGTTTGTACTGATTCCTGAGAAGACGGGTGAGGACGTACATCAGTAATTACTCACTAAAAAGATTACAGCTAACACAGATGGATGATTCGGTTCAAACGCTGATTCCTGTGATGATTTTATTGCTTTTTATGGCAAATTTTCCCCCACAAATGAGCTGCTAAGTGGAGTCTGCCACCGAGCCCGCAGAGGCTGAGACTCGGGGGGGTAAAGCACAGTTTGCAGTGACAGTAAGTGATTCTGCTGTTATTGTGTGTGTGTGTGTGTGTGTGTGTGTGTGTGTGTGTGTGTGTGTGTGTGTGTGTGTGTGTGTGTGTGTGTGTGTGTGGTCTTGTATCGCTAATCATTAGTGGGTTACGACTTGGAGGAGTGAACTCCAGGAGGAGCTCCATAAACAAATTACACCGCCATCAGGAAATGTCAAAGAAATGTCAATGGCTGTTTTTCTCAGCTCACTTTTCAGCAAGTAAAATGTCTTCTTCATTAGATTGTGTTCAACCTAAACCTCATTTAATTATGCAAGCTTTGTTAAAGTGACGAAAGCTCTATCCACACAGCAGGAGAAGGCGGAATCGATCTGTTTTTAATCCTTATTTAACTCATATCCATCTCAAGTTCACAACATATTTTCTGATGTGCTGATGAATTGTGTAGGACTCAGTCTGAGCAATCGTGCTACTCTTAATCCGAATTTTGCATCGACGGGCGTCACAGTTCGTCATGCACTGGGAAGCATGACGAAGAAACTTCAAAATCCAACACGGACCTCCTGTGCAGAGGAAGCAGGTAAAAGGTGGATAACTGTGAAGATTCTAGGTGTAATTCTGTTATTTTTTCCTATCTAAATGATCAAGGCTTCATATTTTGTTCAAGCAGAATCTGAATTTAATTCATTCTTGGCAATCCTATTTCATTTGATGTGATCTCTATTTTTATTTTACTAAAGAATTTGTACACTTGCCCACAAGAAGACCAAGTAAACCGTGTTTGATTTTGATTGAATGACAATCAAGCCAGTCCGAGTCGATAAAGTTCAAAGAGTTTGTTTATTGTCTACTGCCTTGAATTAACTTCAGAGGGAATAAGCTGAAATGACACAGCGACGGCACTTTCTGCTGGATGATAAGGAATCATTCACTGGTCCTCTCCTCGGAGTCTGTAAGTCATGATGGCGCTCGCGTGATTTGCATGTCCGCCCTTGCTGTTTGAAGCTGCCGTACCGCTCCCTGCACTTTGTTCACTCGGCATAAATCACCATCTCATTGATGAGTCACAATCCTCAGCTCGGGGATTAATTAGGACAATGCAAGAAGGAGCACTGACCTGTAATTAAAGTGCAGAAGGCTGGTTTTCTGCACACCTTCAGCAGGAAATTCAAGCCGGCCTCACGAAAAGATCCTCCTCAGAGTCAAACAGCCATTTAGATTAAGAAATAACACTTAACTTTAAACCTCCAACTCTCAAAACAATTCTGTTGAAAAGGCTTTTTCATCTTTGGAGGTTGCTCCAGTCCAATAAAGGATTTGCACCATGAACTCGAGTTTTGCTGTATAAACTGAAATGATAATGCATTTATCACGTCGAATAACAAGCAACCACTGACAATTAAATTCTTTTTTTCCAACTAAAAAAACCCACCAAACTCTTATAACGAGTCATTTAAGAGAACAAAAATTAAAAGAACAATTTATGTCAAAACAAATAACACAAGTTTCTGCTTTAAAGCTAAAAAAGAAACCACATTGAATGAAACTGTAATCTACTCATATCGTTGCTCTTTGTTTAGATTACCCTGGAGGTCTGCAAAGCTCTGCATCCTTGCATTTTGTTTTGAGAAATGAGCAAGATAGCAAGTACAGACAGGAAAAATACCTAGTTTAATGAAACCAAAAAAACAAGAACAGAAGGTTCCAGTACAAATTCCTGTAAAGCAGAGAAAAAGATCTGTAGTTTGAACAGGTTCAACCAAGTCTCAACACTATTTAGCAGCAATTCATTAACCAGTCAACATTTTACTGTTTAGAATCCAGTTTATTATTATAAAAATGTAGTTGATTCCTTGTCAAAAAATTTTCCACAGAATGAGATTTACAACCATTCTAAACACTGACGTATTAAATACGTCACCGTTTGTTTTATCTTGGATGTTTTCTGCAACAATCACAGGACCAACTAGGACATGCAAATCACAACATTCCGGCATTAAAAGGTATTTTCAAAACTTTGCAGTCTGAACGAGACATTTTGAAACAGGATTAGAGGAACGATGCCCTGATTTCCTGTGGATCATTATCATGGGAACAAAACTTGAGTTTGGAGTTAAAGTGTGTGTCACTTTTAGCTCGAACCTTTCATGACTTTTGAGTAATTTCATGAATATTTCAGTTGATAAAACCTAAAACAAAATATATAGAATTTACTAATAACTGTCCGATTTCTCACCTTTAAGGTCAAGATAAGAGTCCCTTCTGTATTTTCTCTGCTTTGCAACCTACAAGTTTACAATCCACAAGTAATTCTCCCAAAAGCTTCACCCTGACACACGCGACTTTGCTTTTGCTTCACAAACGTGGTCATTTCTTTTTGTTAATCCAGGCTGCTGATGATTAACAACACAAAGGAAAAACAAAGCGTTTGCAGTTGCTCAATTACGAGATCGTAATTACCCAACAGGCTAATTAGATACACTAACAAACTGTTGAAGAGCAGATACGAGTGAGTAGGAAGGTGAGTGTGTGACAGCGAGTGAATCATTATCTCATCACTCCAGCTGGTGAGGATGTGACACTTTGCCTGATAATACTGGGAGAGAGAAAAAAAAGAAAGGAAGAAAGAAAGAAAGAAAGAAAGAAAGAAAGAAAGAAAGAAAGAAAGAAAGAAAGAAAGAAAGATCTCTCAGCCAAGACGAGAACTGAGTGACTCCAAAGGGTTCAGAGTGACTGAACCAGAGCAGAATTGGAGGTTGGTGTGAGTTACTGGAGGTCTGATGGTGTCACGTTCCTGCGAACGGGACCAATTGTGACAAAGTGAGCCGTGGAAAATAAATACTGAGAGGTATAAATCCTACCACTCTATAGTTTAACCGCCTACCACACACACACACACACACACACACACACGCACACACAAAGACACACACACACACACACACCAACCCTCCAGATAAATGATCCTCAGGATTCATGTGTTATGAGAAATGTTTGACATTCACAGCTCCGGCTGTAGTACCCGGAGGTCGTTTAGGAGCTTTCTAGATTTATTCAGCAACTTCAAACACTCATTAGTTATCTGCTGAAAAAGTTACTTTTTTTTTTCTTTTTTTTTTAACCCTCTTATGATTAAAATTATATTCAGGACAGATTCAGTTTGATTTCAGGGCTGTAGAAATTGGTGACAGCTTCTGCCCCTTTTTTTCCAAAAATTCAGTTCTTCAGTATTACTGTGTGTTTTTGACATAAGTGAGAAGTTCATGTTACAAATATGTGACTCACTGGTGAATGTTTCTGACTCGCACATTTGTTTTTAAAAGCATTAATAACAGAGTTAGTTTCAGTCTGTTTTTAAAAACAAGTTTCCTCTCATACCTGTTGTCATACACTGTACCTGCATTGTGTCACGTGGTATCTGTATCTACTAGCATCAGTATCACACCTAGTTTGTATACGCATCACATCCATTTGTATATGTAATAAAACGCATCCGTATCGGCATGGTAACATCTTGCACCTTATTGTGCTTTTTTTTTGTACAAAGTATCGGTATCGTATCACATTGCATCTGCATTATATTGTTATTTTCTTTGGCATTGTGTCATATCATATTGTTTTGTATCTCTCTTGAAATATCAAATCAGTATCACATTAGAATCGTATCAGATCTGCTTGGTATTGTCTGATATTGGTATATCTGCATCATTTAACATCTAATCTGGTCTGTATCAAACCATATCAACATTTAACTATTAGTGTTCCACCAGTATCATCATCATCAGTACTAGTATCATACCATATTATATATTATTATTGTATCAGTGGTGATACCAGCTGTGTACCAAGTGACTTGGTATAATTTTTTAACACAGGATAAAAAATACCCCAGTAAAATAACCAAAAAGTTTACTGGGGAGAGCACAGAGACTGATACTGCTCTCATGAGACACGTTAAATGTTTTGTTTTTGTTTTTGTTTTTTATGACTTCATAGTGGATGGCTTTATGTCTGCGATGGTTTTATGTTTGATTTTCATACTGCAGCTTGAGGTCTGTTAGTGTCCTGTTTGATAATACTGCAAAATCTAAAGTGGCAAAACTCTTCTAGCATGTGCTTTCCTTGCTATAATATTATAATGTACTACTGCATACAGTTTTCATAGAGAATATTTAAGGGTGGATTAAGTTCTCAGACACATACTGCCACAGATTGTAATATACAATATAAATACATTATATCTTTAATACTATCACACTGTAACCGATTTCCCCATGCTATAATATGAAAAGCTTTACATTATATCAAGAAACATTATCAAAGAATAACATGATAAAGTGGTCTTTTGTTTGCTACATCACATTTTACAGAAATATTCATAATATCATAACTCGACTGGACATCCATGATTAAAAACTAAAAACGGTTCTAAATTGAAACTTGCTACTGATGTTGTTATTTGTTCTGTGCAGGTACAAACATATCATGTTTTCTTTTCCACTTATTTACGACCATAATGGCTGTGACTGACCAGATCTGTTTTAATAAGATACATTTAATTAATTCACAGTAACTCTTTATCTTCAATTTAAATGCCTGCATGCATTTGGTATTTTTCAATTTAAAACACATTTAATAATGGGTATTTACAGAGTGATTGCAGTTCCTTGTCTGGTTCAAATATGATTAAAATGACAAAACAGTTGTGCAAAAAGATGTGCAATGTGGTCAGATCCGGCCTCCAGGCTGCCAGTGGAGCCTTTCTGGAGTGAATGATGGATTTGCAAGACACGACAAGGTGAGCTCGCAGAAGTCAAATGGAACAACCTCATGGCTGTTCTTCACTTACGTTTTTAAAAGTTTGAGGGGTTAAAAAAAACAAAACAACATAAAGTCC
The DNA here is from genome assembly GCF_963383615.2 of Lipophrys pholis. Lineage (NCBI taxonomy): Eukaryota > Metazoa > Chordata > Actinopteri > Blenniiformes > Blenniidae > Lipophrys > Lipophrys pholis. The sequence continues at coordinate 22,621,216 of NC_137627.1, read as the reverse complement.
ATTTTAAAAACAGTGATGACACTGATTTAAAACCTTTAGGTGCAACTCAAACCAAATGTTTTGTTCACAAATGCTTTAGAATTGAAAAATTTACAAATCTTGCTCGTGTTCTTTTTTTTTTTTTAAATTTCCATTTCTCCTGGAGTTTGCTGTGGATTTAGGATGCTGGTCTGTCAAAACATTAAATCCATGGCATATTCTCATTTAAAATTCTAATAAAAATTGAATGATCAAATTTTCACAGTTAAAAAATGATGCAGAAATTCACTCTGTTGCAGGTTGTGTGAATTCGACAAGGCGAGTAGTTTTTCCCCTCCATTCTGGCAGGCTGCGTGGTGTAATTTACATATATCACATGACTTGGCCTAATTTTCTAACGAAGTCCTCGATGCTATCGCGTTCGGCTGTGTAGTGGTCGTTGGGATTCCTCGCTGCCTCGCAGAGTTGTGCTTGTGGACTCCTGTTTTTTGGCCGGCCGGCTCCTTTTTTTTTTTTTACCTTTTTCTGGAAACATTAAATTCTAATTTTTGGATTCTTAATCTGCTTTAGTCGCTGCTTTTGGGTCTCCTTGAACAAACTCTTAACAGCAGGTTCATATCAATTCTACATGTTGGATCAGATTTATTTATATACAGTTTCATCCACAAATATCTCAACAGTGTAATATCGTGTCGCCTCCAGAGACTTAGCACCAGGTTAGTAGTATTATTTAACCAGCGATCACTAACGTTGGGTGATTTTCACCCAGGCAATTGTTGAAAGTTGATTGTGCGAAAGCAAATTTTGAGAATTCTTTGCGTTTTCTGACTCACTTCTCTTCCTACAGTCTTGAGCTGATCTGAACCATTCAAATATGAAAAGGTGCAGCTTTTTAAAGACATTCTTGATATGTTGTAACTTTTTTTGTAAGTTTTTCCCAATTTTTTTTGTTATGTAAATTGATGGGGAAATGAGATCTTGAAAATGGGAAAATTAAATACGAGTATTCCATTTTGCCATGTATTGTTGTACTTTAATATATTTCTATGTGAAGTATGTTGTATTGGGAATATTATATCGGGTAAAATACATCCGACATGAGTGATAGTTTTACTAATTGTTACGTTTCTGTTCTAGGGCTAAAAAACTTTTGAAAAATGGGCCATAATCCGTCTGGTGACGTTATCGAGATGTCCTATCACATCGGGCTGCAAAAAACCGTGGAGACCCTCCGGGTTGAGATGGAGACCCTCTGCACTGAATGGGAGACCCTCCAGTCTGAGACGGCGACCGTCCAGGCTGAGAGGGAGACACTTAACGCCCAGAATCAGCTCCTCCAAGCTGAGATGAAGATTCTCCATGCAGAGAAGATCAGAGGAGGCCAACAACGTCTCAGAGGAGAAAGTTGGCTTCCGGAGGCTGTTCTCCAAGAATAAAGGCCAAAGTCAACTGAAGAAGGAGAGAAGAAAGGAACGGGTTCTGGAAAACAAGGAAACTGACAGAGAAGGACCAGAAAAAGAAGGAAGACGGTTTCTGGCGCAGATTGTCCCGGAGAAAGAAGACGACATAAGAAGAATAGGTTGCTGACAGATCAGTCAGTTCAACCTCTCATAGCAATAAAGATCTTTTCTTCTGAATTCTGTTGTTAATTGAAACAAGTGTCTTTGCTGAGGACTGTTAATTGGAAGTCCAGCACAGAATCTGAATAATGATGAGCGTGAGTTGGCCGACTCGATGGTTTATTCAGTGTTTGGTGAACTGTTCTGTGGGCTTTCAGGCGGACAGTGTTATTTTTCTGCCTGTACACTAGCATTGCTGAGATAATTAGCATTTTCCAATTGTCACACTAAAGTTGCACTGCAGGCTTTTTCCTGCTGTGGAGATGCACTGTTAAAATAAAAAAAATTAAATAAAAAGGAGGCTGGTTATAAACACGGCATCTTTTCCTCTTTTACCGAACTTCAAAAGCACAGAGAAACTTTGATTTTAAGGGACAGATTCAACAAAGACGGCAGCACACCAAACAAATACTCTGAAAGAGGCTGAGTCATACACCACAGTCCATTAGCAAACAAAACTAAGCACACACTCGTAATATCACAAGCAACTAATCATCCGTGAGGCGTGTGGAAAAATAATTGCGATAAATCAAAGTTTGCAGGACTTTTTTTTTTTCCTTCCCCTCCCTTTGAATATACTCCTCATTGTAGATGAGGTGCTTAGTGCCTATTCCTTCTCAGAGGGGAAAAAAAAAAACCAAAAACTCCCAACCACAACAAGCACCCAGGGAGGGGTAAAGTAGAAGGTCACTTGTCGAGCGCTCTTCCTCACAAGCCAAGGTCATCACAGGAGCCAAATGTGTCTGGCAGCAGGTTGGCGGGTATGTGTTCGGTGTCAACCAGCAGCTCCTGCCCCCGAGACGGAGGCCGGCTCACGCTGATGATTGCATCAAGAGGAAGAGTCAGCCAAGTGTTACCATCCAGAGCCAATTGTCCTGCTCTCCTCCTCACACCTGCCCGCTCATTCCCTCACGTCTTTTCCATTGTCTGCAAACGACTTCACTCCATTTCACTTGTATTACTCGTGCACTAACACCTTATTCCCCTCCTTTGTTTCCAATTCTTCCACCACCTCAGACTCTGGAAGCCCCTTTAGGCAGAGCACCAGTCACAGACTCACTTCAAGGACATCAAATGACACATATCCAGCCTTTTGTCTGAAGCTGTGAGTCTGGGTGTGTGTGTTTGCAAACCCAGCTGGATAACGGCAGGTTTTTTGTGTGTTTTTTTTTTCATCAAAAGTGATTTACAGATTGCACTTGTGCAGAGAAGTCTCTCTGGGCTTGTCACAGTTCGACCAAAAGCATGAGTCAGAATACCAAGTTTTTTTTACTGTGCACAAATATTCTCTTTCAGAAATATAAAACCCTCAAAAACAAAACTCATCTGTAACACAGAGCCATTTAGATCAGGGAAACTTTCACTATTGCGACAGCCATGAAAAAATTTATTCTATGTCACCATTGGGCCAAACTGTGGCTGAGTAAATTCACCACGAGGATCTAATAGATTACTTCCAACTTTTGATAAAAAATACCTATATAACTCAACATGTATTGAATGGACATGCATATATTTCATGTCTGACATGGAGCAGTACAGCCGCATCAATGATGTGATCATCAGCGGAACTGCATATCAAACCTTGCTCCTATGCTGGGGTGGTGACATCGGATCCAGCCGGGATGGCAGAGGACAACCTGTCTGTCTCTGTGGAGCGGCAAGTGGCAGCTTTTATATTGTCTTAGTTCGTATTGTCTTTAGCACTTTGAGATTTACTAAAGCTAAGTGCAATACAAATATAATGCATTATTATTATTAGTAGTAGTAGTAGTAATAGTATTAGTATTATGATGATTATGATTATGATTATTGCTCCGTTTAATTTGTGTGAATAGTTTACTGCTGACTGCCGTGCTAACTGTTAGCATGTCAATGGGTTTTGCCATGAGAGGTAGCATTAAGCTAGCAGACTTTGTTCATACATGTATTTCAATGTATGATGTTATTTACAGTGTTTTATGTATTTTCAGTTTCACAGTATTTCATATGAAGATAATAAAGTGTGGCCTGAACCCACAAAGCGTTGTCTTTGTATGAAAACTGTTATCGATCTGCTTACCGGACAATGATTATTCTTCAGGTATAACATTTAAAAAAGATACGACAAAGCAGGTATCACCAGAACTAAACACATTTCCTTTTTTACTTTAGTTACTTTTGTAGGGACTCTATTACAATTTTCTATTACAGGTTTCCTCCGGGTACTCTGGTTTCCTCCCACAGTCCAATGAACATGCACCGGGGGTCCCTGAGCAAGACCCTCGACCCCCCCAGCTCCCCCTGAGTGCTGCTCTGTGTGGCTGCTGCCGATGGGTCAATTTGGGAATTAATTACAGTGCTTTAAAATAAAATAAAAAATACAAAAAAGAAATACAAAAAATAAAAGAAACATGTGTTTTCATTTCTAATTTTCATTATTTTGTTAGTTTTTGGAAATGATTATAACCTTGCCTCTACAATATGCTTAATGATACAAACTTTTTAAAGTAGACAGAAATTCTGCGTGACCTATCGTCAACAGCAGGATGAAATTATAATACAAACAATAAAAAGGCTTTTCTAGCACAGCAACAATGTAATTGTATGCATTAACCAAGCATATTTCAAGTTTTTGCTATTCACACGCATGGATAACACTTCAAAACACTCTATTCAGTGTTTTGTGAACAACAAATATTGTACACAGAGAGTGAAAAGGCATGTTGGTACTGTACGTTTGGACACATTAAATATGGATGTAGAGGCGGCTGATGGATGGGTGCATGAATGGATAAATAGATCGGCGCATGTGTGCCCATCCAAAAGTATTGACAGAAAAATGCACTTATAGACGGTCAAACAAATGTGGGTCATATTATTTTGCTGCGTCTTTCAGTTCAGGCGCACTGGCTTTTCATCTGCATTTTCCTTCATCATTTGTGTTGTATGATAATATGAAAAGCACTTACCTGCCAGAAGATGGTATCTATTGTGCTACCCAGGAAGCCTTCTCTCGTTTCAGACGACAGGAGCTTTGGACCGAGAATCGTCATGAACTCCTCGAAGTCCACCTGTCCGTCACCTGGTGGTGAACAGACGAGAGAGTTGATGTCTACAGGTGTTTTGCAAAAATATCATCACGACCAGCAATTTACCGCTTGGAACTGCCTCAATAGTCCCAGGAGAGAAATCAAACCAAACAAAACTCACAATCATTCTTGATCGATCCAATGATGTGAAGAACAGTTCTTTTGTTTTAAGGATCATCAGACTGAGAAAAGAGGGAAATAACAAAAAGGCAATGATCCTTTTGTGTGCATCAATCACTGGATAAGATCCATGAATGATGCAAAAACGAAACATGATGTAAAAGTCTGAAAAAGATGGAACAGACTTGAGAGAGACATGCAGAAAACCTGCAGTTTTTTAAGTGGCAGCACTTTGCAGCCATGTAGCTGAAAACAAACCACAAAACACTGAAGAGATTCACACACTTTCAGGTGAATCCACAAGGTGGAGGATCTCCTTAATCCAACCCACAAGAGGGGCGAATCGAACCCTCTGTATGACCCTGCCAAGTTCACAAGCAAGTAAACTTTTCTAATCAAAGTAATTATTGTTCCTAAGGTGTCCACTGGGGGCCATCACACTGGCTTAGTAACAACAGAAGACAAAATGCAACAGAGAGTTAAATCAGTGATCAGTAGATGGTAATATCTTTTGCAATATTATATATATAGCTCCCCTTTTGATAAAAACAGCATTAAAGCTACGAGGGGGAGTCAGTGGAAGACTGAAGGAAACCTGCGTTTTTCCTGACGTCAGGTCGGGTCCAATCGAGATCAATTGATGATCAAATTACAAGTTATATAGAAGAGAAATGCAGCACAAAGGGTTTTGCAACTTAAACATTGAGCCTCCCCAATCCACATGGCAATATATAACAAAAGATGTGAGGTGGGAAGCAATGTAGATAGATAGAAGCAGCAGGTGGCGGTAATGCAAACTGCTGCCGTTAAGAGAAGAGGAAGAAGAAGCAGAAGAAGAAGAAGAAGAAGAAGAAGAAGAAGAAGAAGAAGAAGAAGAAGAAGAAGAAGAAGAAGAAGGAGAAGGAGAAGGAGAAGGAGAAGGAGAAGGAGAAGGAGAAGAAGCAGAAGAAGACTTGTAGGAACACTTTTCAGATTCATTTTACCAGGAGGTCTCATTGAGGTGTGTAAAATCTCTGCTAAAGACAAGATGAATCAGCATTTTTGCCGTTTATCACTCACACATCTGAGTCTTTACTTAAAAAATAAGTTTGTAATCTGTCCTCCGAGGTGGAGCAGACAACGCGCTGGTCTTGCCGGTGTGTGTCTATGGGTTCGGCTGTGGGGGGAGGGGCGGTCTGAATGGTGAGTGATGTCGCTGTCCTGAACAGCGTTGGCCGATTTGCCCCTGAGCAGATCACTCTGCAGCGAAATGCCAAATCCTTTCACAAAGTGAGGCAGGGCATGCAGGGAAAAGGAGGACACATCAATGAACCTCTCCTGGAATAAATAAGTGCACAGCTCAGACATAATTGGAGCCTTTGGCCTTGCAAAAGGTTCCTGCAGTTTTTTTTTAATTTTGCTGCAGAGAACTCAGTTATTACATAGAACATTTGGGCTTAAAGGGATACATGGATCCTGCTGGTGTCTTTGCTCTCTTTTTTTATTTATTTATTTGCCTCCCACATTGCTTCATATCACAGTTCAATAAACCATTTATGAGATGAAAAAGGGAGAGATAACTCAAAAAGGGGTGCGCTGTGACTAGATGTAGAATCCAGGATGTGAGGCGATCAAAGCTTACAGCCGCCGCGTCGCTCTCAACACGGCGTTCCTGCGGCGCGCATTGATTCAAATAGCACAGATCTGGGAGTCCTGCTGATCGCTGCTGAAGCTACCGCCAAAACAAAACATCAAAACTCCGCGGACGGCGACAATTCCGAACAACAGATCCCGGATTCAGATTGATGTGGCTGCACGGCCTCGCGTCTTTGCCACTTTTTGGATGGAAAGTTTTTAGAATCCCCGCGAGGCCGACTGCAATCCGTCTGCTCACGTTATCGCCACGTCAAGGATGAAGCAAACCTGCACTGAACAACCACGCCGCTCGTCATGAGAGAAGGGAACTGAGAAAAATGAGATGAGATGGAAAGATTCCTGGTGAAATCTGTAGATTCAGTGGCTCTGAGTCTGTAGGGTTTTTTTAATCTTATGTCTCATTTGAGGGCCAACACAGGGTTTTGAATAGGACAAAAAAAAAAAGCTAATTTATTTCTTTGTTTCAAATATTGTAAAATAATTTGAAACCAGGATGAGCAGACCTTTTTTTCTTAACTTGGTATTTTGTTTGATATTTGCCTATGGCATTCATTTTTATTGAGATGAGAGAAAAGTGGGTTTCAATCATTAAAAACTGCATTACATCGACTTCCTGTCATGGTCCAGAGGTTTGGGCAAACTGAGTTTGAGACCCCTGGTGTAAAGCCAATTGAATCTGAAGTGGTAAGAAACTTACTATATAGTCAAAATTTGTTTTTGTTTTTTTTCACATAAAGATGTCGCAAACAATAATGTAATAACGGCCAATAAAGTAATCATTTGGCTATTTTCAATTTAATAAAGCCAATAATAGAGTATATACCCTAAATTAATAAATATGAACTATTTTAGATCAGCAAACTGCACAAAATCTACCAAAAAATAAAGACATTTCCAAGAAATGCAGCCATATTTATGTACTGGTGCATTATTGACTGAAGTAATAACATCTCCAAAGGATAATACATTTAACTAATTTTAAAAATGATTACATTGTTGGTCGCTTGAGGTTTCTTTAATTCATAAAGCGGTTCACTCCCTCAGTGTTTAATCGTGTTGCTCGGCAACAGCGCTCCATCACCGCTGCAGCTCGGTGAGCACGTGCTAAATAAACTGCACCGTACTTTGATTCTGGTGACGTGTCCTGTGATTTATGTTCTCCCTGAGTGATGTGGAAGACATGAAATGTCAAATCGATGTGGACAGAATGGAAAATAATGGGAAGAATAACAGAAGTGAAGAAAATGATCATTACAGAAGCATGAAAATGGCGTCCAAGTCAGGGACCGGACTAACGGTTCAGCTTCATTTCCAGCTCATTTTAAGTCTTGCTTTTTATTCAGCTCCAGTGTTATTATATAACATTGCTTTTGAAAGTGTTATTATGCATAAATACAGTCAAATTGTTGAAAAGCTTTAGGAATGCTCATGTCTCATGGAAAAGGTTTTTTTTTCAAATTGTGTTCAAAAACAAAGGTTTGTGTGTATAATTTGACTGGGGTTACCATGACGATCTGACTTCGTCACAGACAGAACAACAAAAAGCTGCTTCTGTACAACAGAAAAAAAAACAAATACTCTCCTTGTTACCTCAGTTCAGAAGCCTGTTTGACTCAGCTTTTACTTTTGCCGTCTGTTGTCTCTCACGTCACTGTTGTAAACTCATTTGACTCGTCTCTTGCTCCCACCTGCCCCTGCCGTCTCTGCAGATGAGGTCAGGGCCTTGTCAGGGGAAAGTTACTGAAGCAGGACGACTCAATCTGCCCCCTTGCCTACCTGCAGCACCTCTCTGAGTGTTTCCACTCCCGGCAATGAGGGCACTGCTGAGTCTGATGTCGCCGATTTTTAACCTGCATCTTCAGCACATCACTCCGGGGTACGGAGCGGTGAGCGTCCTGGTCTGAAGACGGATGGGTGACGAGAAGAGACAAAGGTGGTTTGGGGCCAAACAGGTTCAAGGCAAGATCGAGTGAAGTACATTTCTACGTACACATGTATGGGACGAGTCATGAAAAATGTGTAAAATGTTCCTTTTGTTTCCATTAATGAATTAAATGAATGAAAACCAGAAAGAACATGAATGTCAGGAAGCCTGAAACACAAATGTTAATGAAAAGTGTTGTGAATACTGCAATACTGTAATGTCACCACTTTCCTTTTCCAGTAATGAGCTCAAATCCCATTATTGTCATGGAACACAGTGGCAATCACAGTTATTAACAATGAGTTTGTTACTATAATGAGTACAGTAATTGGCATTAGCTCCACTTTTTCTTTCCCCTTTTTTTTTGGAGCAATTATGAGTTAGTAATTACTACTACAAATAGTTTAAATGACTGAAGTTTCACAGACTTATCACTCGTTACTTTTGTCAGATCTGATATTAGCATTAACTAAAAGTGACTTCTTAACTTACTGCTTTAACTAAACTCCTGTTTATCAAAGGAGGAGCACCTCATTAATTCAGAAGTAACTCAGTGCTCCTCAGAGCATTGGTAGTAATTGGTGTTGGTTGCTTCAGATAAACATCCTTGCTTCTTCTTCTTCTTGTACGAGCTATACTAGCAATAGCATGTATCCACAGTGATGTCACGAGCATCAGTTGAATAAAATCAACATTAGCTTCATCCAGATTAAAGAGCATCTTCCTCCCAATGCATCTTCAGCTGAACTTAATGAGTGCATCGCTATCAGAAAACCATGTCGAGAAAGTAGTTTCAAGAATGTTTGGAGGCTTTATGGACTGTGTGAATGTCCAAAATAGTTCAGAATACATTTCAGATATCTTCTTTAATGTAAAAAAAAGTTTTTTCACAATTATCAATCTTCAGACAATTCAGCATTTTTACGTCAGTGAAGTAAGAAGGAAATTATAAAACACCCCCATGACATACTATAAAATGTACCTCGCACATAATGTACAATGCTCAGGCGGGGCACCGCCGCGCCTCGGGTGGTACTGAATGCAAATAAATCAATGAAATCCTTGTTCATGGCAATTCCGCCATATTTTCTGTTCTCTATGATATATATATATATCCAGCAGCCCCTCAAACACCCTGAAGGGGAGCTCTTTGAGATGAATAATACCATGAGTGACATTGTACTCTGCTCAGCCACCGACAGCCCCGAGGCAATGGCATGCATGCATTTGCTGGAACTAATCATGTCTTTTCCTAATTAATACTAAATGTCACTTAACGGCTTTTCTCAATACGAAATTGCAAATGTCAAAAACTGTCATTTTTTAAAGATGATTCTGCTGACCTGGTTGTTTTTTCACTCACTGTTTGACAGCTGATTGCTTTTGATTTCACCTGTTAATATGTTATTTCATTATTATGGAAGAGTTTTAGGGCCACTGAAGAAAAAAAAAATTCGGAGGCTAAAAAAAAAAAAAAAAAAAACCTTCGTCGCCCCAGAAAAAGTTGAAAATCAAAGTCGAGATTTTTTTTTTCACGGTGGAAAAAAAAGTCCGTCCATTCACATGCCAGCGCGTGTGACTGCTTCCTCAAAATGCATATCAGGCGGTTTAATGAAGTGATGAAAAGATGCTTCAGAACAGACTCTAGCTCATAAACACGGTGCAGTTATCATCAGTATCAGGACTAGAAGAGACAGAGCAGCCTGCTGCCTTGTTCCGTCGCGAAAGTTCGTCGAGTACGAAGGACAAAGGCACGGATCCCGGGCTGCTTGTTTAAATGTCTTCTTATTTATCAAGGAAATCCTGTGTAAAATCACATGTCCATAAGCAGTAAGCAACCCGATATAGTCAGAATTAAGTGATTTAATGTGAATTCACATCTACGGGCAAATGATGAGGGACGGATAGACGTCTCTCCGTGAAAAAAATAAATCTTGACTTAGATTTTCGACTTTTTCTGGGGCCGCGAAGATTTTTTTTTTTTTTAGCCTCCGAATTTTTT
>NC_137627.1:22418366-22608366 GCF_963383615.2 Lipophrys pholis | reverse complement strand
TAGAGTGACATTTCTGGGATATAAAAGATATTTTGCAGGTTTTGTGCAGTCTGCTTATCAATAATAGAGATGGTGGTTTGGCTCGTCGTCATATTCCTTTATTGATACAAACTCTGCAGCACTGTCAATCATGGTTGACATAAAAAAAAATCTTTTACTATTTTATTAAGTTATTGACATTTTTGCATTCAGAACAGCCAAAATGATTACGTTATTAGCAGTTATTGCATCGTTGGTTGTTATAGATTTCAATCAATGATTTTCATTTCACAGCATGCGTTTGTGTGTTGCAGTAATTTGTGCTCAGGGATGTGATTTATAAACAGCAAATCCATAAAAGATGGGGTTTGAAGTCGTCTGCACTGTTTATTTGACACTTTCAGTTTCGAGCCATAATTTTTAACCTCAATCCAGGATTCAGACAGTAGCCATAGCTTTTATTCAGGGAAACAATGACTTATTTTATGACTCTACTGCTTGCGTTTGTATGTTTGCTGTCGACCTTGTAAAGTCAGCAGAAACACTAAATGTTGGTAGGAGGGTCTCTCTTGTGATGTGCATGTCTAAGTCTGGGGTTTGTTTCTGAATGAGCCATCTGTTCTAGATGCTTTATTAAAAAATAAAAAAGTCATGTGTTGGCGTTGAGTGGTGTCTAAATAAGCACGACCCCCTGTATTTTCTTAAAGGAATGAATCAACACAAACAACCTCGACTCGATACACGACGACAGAAAGACTGATGACGGCCGGGCCAGTAAATAAATAAACAGCGCTGCACATCGGAGACTTCTGAGACAATAGCTGCCGTGACCTTTGTCGGCTTGGAAAGTGGCCTGGCCTGCTTCTTCAAGCTGCAGCCGGCGATGCAACAACATGCGGCCTGGAGGCGGGGGAAGCAGTTAGGGCCTCCGGAGACCCTCAGGCGGATGAGTCAGAGGAGGAACCGAGGCAGACTCACTCCTTAAACTTTCATATTCAGCCTTGAACATTTACAGTAGTCCCGTCTCCACAGTCAGGCTGAACAAACACGTCAGCAAAGGCATAAAGAGGTGCTGTATGTTTCCCCGACATCTGACATTTGCATATTGCATTTTCCCATCTCCGCCTCATGCAGTTTTAAAGAGGCTCTGCCTTAATGAAATATCAGTCACAGTTAATGCAGACGGCTGTTTGGAGCTTAGCACAAACTGTGTCTGCAAGAGGAGGAGATTGTTTGGATGTTTCAGAGGGTCACAGCGAAGAAAAACCCAAACACATTCAGATTTCACCAAAGTTCATGCAAACATATATCCTAGGTAATGATGCAACAAATTAAATATTTCAGTTTTTGTGTCTTTTTATTGCAGCATTCCTATGGTGGTGCCTACTTGGTCCACACTAAAATATTTGTGCTGCCTGAAAGACCCATGAAACTAAAAAGGCTTTCCACTACTTTTTTTTTTTGTAGTTGGGTGTTTTGGTTAATGATTCATTTAACTCTGGTTCTGAGCATTTCTTACTGCAGTATTTCTACGTCAAATCACTTCCTGTTCTACAATGAACAACTTCAAATGTCTCAGGACTCGTTCTGCACTTGTGGGCGTGTCCTACTTTTACAACCAATTGGAACATTTGATGCATTGACTAAGCCCCGCCCCCAATATCATGACACACATGTGGCTTTGGCGTGGATAGATGATGTTGATGTATTAACAACTTTAAATGTGTTCTTATATATGACAGTGCTACGTCATTTGAAACGTGTTAATCACACAAGTGTTCACTACAATGAAATTTTTATTTTTAAATTTGTCAAAATGCACAGTGCATAAAAAGCCTTTATCACAGTTCAATCCGCACAAATTGATATTGCAATATATTTGAAGATGAAATTGACTGTATTTCCATTGTTTCCCAGCCTTTAAGAAAAACTGATTTGAAAGATATTTGATAGTTTGTAATCAAGTAAATTTTAAAAAACTAAACAAAACATAAAATAGCTCAAATCAACAAATGTGTGTTGAAAACAAAACTCATGTAAATAATTCTCTGCTTTTAGTGAACAAGGTTAATTTGTCATAAATGGCAATCCAGATATTTGAACACAGTTAAACCTTAAAGCTGGAGGGACGCGAGAAATACTCTGAGCAATCTAAAACCTTGAATCATTTTGCAGTGCAAAACAATATGAAACCCCCCCCCCCTTGAGCGACAATAACTCTCCGGTGTCACATGAGCATGTATTTTATTAATCTCGCTCTTTCATTCGTGTCGTTTCCTCGAGATATCACTTCCACATTGTGGTGTTTTAACATCCCCGGCTGACAGTTGATGGCAGGAGGTTAAAAATAAAAGGAATACAAGGGCGTGCATGCGTAAATGTATGTTTTATGCATGACACAGGGAAATGTGCAATCTGCACATGTGAAAAGGGTCAAAGTTACAGTTTAATGTGAATCTTTCTACCTGGTGCACTTTACCGTTGCATGAATGAGAGTTATTTCCTATATGTGTGCATCAGGGGAAGCATGAGTGAAGGAATCCAATCTGCACAGAACGAGTGTTACACCTACTGTGTGTGTGTGTGTGTGTGTGTGTGTGTGTGTGTGTGTGTGTGTGTGTGTGTGTGTGTGTGTGTGTGTGTGTGTGTGTGTGTGTGTGTGTGTGTGTGTGTGTGTGTGTGTGTGTGTGTGTGTGTGTGTGTGTGTGTGTGTGTGACTCACCATCCATGTCTAGTCTCTGCATGATGATGGCCAGCTCCACCTCACTGGGCATGTACCCCAGAGACCTCATGGCCATACCCAGCTCCTGTTTGGAGATGAACCCGTTTCCGTCACGGTCCAGGACCTTAAACGCCTCGCGGATCTCTGCCAAGACAAACAGGAAAATCCACTCAGCACCAGTAATTAACGTTGGTCACCCTGCTTTTTAATTGGCACTCATCCATTTATCTATCTTCTCTTCATCAGGAGTAAAAGAGGGGGAAACAGTGGACAAATCACCAGTGGATCCAGGCCAACAGATAATAGACAGACATCCACAAACCATTTAGAGTAATGATGTTCGACACCACTCATCTCCTTTCTGATCTGATGTCAAATAACACAAGGCACTCCTCGAGTAAACACACATTTAGTGCTAAAGTAACTGGTAAGCAGTCGTTTTTCTGCTAATGCTAATGCTAATGCTACGAGTCGGCTAATTGAGCAGAGTACAGAGAGACAACAACTTAACAACAGTCAGAAGTAACAAGCTCAGAAGCTTCAATAAAGGTTAATGGTGAATTATTGGTCCTCTCTCTCTCTCTCTCTCCCTCTCTCTCTCTCTCTCTCTCTCTCTCTCTCTCTCTCTCTCTCTCTCTCTCTCTCTCTCTCTGACCTAGCTTCGGGCTGCACATTATGCAATTGGTCTCGCACCACTGCTTCAAGTTAACAAGATCAATTCCAGCCATCGATTCATTTTCTGCGCCCGCTGTCACAGCCACTGTCACCTCACACACTCTCACACACTCCAGAGTAACTTCACTGTGCTCCTGCACACTGTGATGGCTTCTGCTTTCACTATTCTTTTTTTTTTTTTTTTTTTTACACAATATGAGCAATAGCTCCACACGGCATCTGTCCAAGCAATATCAAACCAACTGTAAAGTTCAAGGACTTTGTCTGAGTGGCGTATTGTTTCCGTTTCGCCGGGTAAACATGTGACCTTCAGGATATTGAACTTGTCCTTGAACCATTAAAGCCATTCACTGTACAGAATGTCTCTCCCATTGATGCTGCTAGTGATGAGGTAAACTGCAGGTTTACTCATTTACCACTAGACTGACTTGGTCAATTTATATTTCAAGGTTTTTAAAATGTCAAACAAAAAATGGGCAATGATTGTTTTTATTAAATCCAAGATCTTCAGTAGTACAGTGTTTTCCAATGGCACTGAGAAACTGTGAGAAGCCTTCTAGGTCGCTGTACTGTGTACTGTGTACTGTGTACTGTGTACTGTAGTAGTTGTAGATTCTTCTACATATCAATTTAGAAGTTGTTCTTATGAGAAGTTTGTCGGGCAAATCATGTCAGCTGGATAGGATTTGGAAGATTTGCAGCAACAAATACTTACCAGTATTGTTATAAATTTGTCTATTTTAAATGTAATAAAGCAAGTAACATAACAACTAATATTTAAACCAATATAGTGATAGCATTAACAATTATTTAATAAGTTATAATAATATTAAATGAGCATTGAAAATGTCCTTTGAAGATCTAAAAACATGCAAGTAATATAGAATTAAAAATGCTTTTTTTTGTAGATCTGCTGTTTTCACATCAGAAAAAACTATAATTCATCTATTCAATCAATGCAGCACTCTCTTATAGTTTTATTAAATTATTGACAAGTTTACACTTTCTTACCTTTAAAATGTCAATATTTATTTATGTTATTAGCCATTGTTTCATTATTTGTTGCCACATATTGTAACCCTGCTGTCTGGGCTACATATTAATTCTGCCTTTACGGTTTAAAACGACTCTGGCTGTAGTCTGTTCATCCATATTTTTGTTTTCCAAGCTTTTAATACTCCTGAGAAATGATGCAGCTGCCTCGGAGCTAAACTACAGGAACATAATAAAACATCTCATAACCTCACAGGAAATATGGATTTAGAGTTCGTGTTGATTCAGCTCACTGATCATTTTTTACTACGCTGTTCGTTGTGCCGTTAACACACAAAGACTACAAAAAGAGTCAGAGAGGAATCATCTTGTTTTAAATCAATATTTGTATCTGTCAGCAATATGTTCCACAGTTTTTTTTTGTGGTGGGGGCAGGGTACATATCAGTGTTTTGAGGCTTGAGTTGGAAAGGAAAACAAAAATTAAAACATTTAATCTCTTTTTCAGACAAGTTAGTTACATGTGCATCACTTTGGGTTTATCTTTTTGCATTGTTTTCTAAATGAGGTGTTCTTTTTGTGTTGATTTGCATAATGGTATGAACATAATCACTGTCTTTACAAAATTACTGCAGGACACGGTATTTTTTTTTTAAAACACATACACATAAAAGTCCAGTAGTTCATAGTCTGCACATTTTTTATGGAGAAAACACATTGCACTCAGACAGGAATGTCTTCACGGTAATGCATAGACAATCATCATTGCAGGGGACAAAAGCTCATTTAAAGAGGTCATATTATGCAAAATTCACTTTCTATTGGTTTTCCAACAGTAATGTGAGTCTCCATACCTGAGGATGACACCCTAGAAGTGCTCATTTAATTTCTTTATGAAGTGTGTGCTTCAAGGAGCAAATCAGAAATCAAACCTCATATCACACGGGTCTTCAATTCCGGGGCTCGAGGGCCGGTGTCCTGCATGTTTTTGGTCTGCCTCAGTTGCAACACTCTTGAAGGCAATAAGGGCTCGTTATTGGTCTTTTTTACAAGCTTGATGATGACATCAACGTTAGACTGAGGTGTGCTGAAGCTGGGAGAGCTGAAACGTGCAGGACATTGGCCCCCCAGGCCCGGAATTGAAGACCCGTATAATATAGTGTCATCGAGGCTTTAACCAATCCCAATCAAGGTAAGCCCTCCTGTTGATCCAGATTCTGAATGTAGCTCCCATGATCCAATATTCAAATGGATGAAAATCAAGAAAAAGCTGGATTTTAGGCGATAAACTTTGAATATAATGTTTTTGGACCAACAAGACCATGTGAAAGTGTTGAAAAACTGTATAATATGACCCCTTTAAAGAATGTTTCAGTTAGAAATCTAGTGAAATATATGTGGCTTTGGTCCGTTTCATACAACGTTTTAAGATATGATTGCATGATAGACATAAATATACTGACTTTAATGAATTAAGGGTGTAAAAACATCCTTCAACGAGGCTGTAGATCAGTTAGGTGGGTTCTCTTTCAATAGTTTTGGAGTTGATCATATTTTCCTGTGCATTTGTTTGGTATACATTTAAATGTGTCTCGAGATACTGGATATATGAATATATGAATTGACGTAACACCGGGTGGATGATAACATGGCCATTTAACAGAAAATAACATGTTTATGCAGATAGTTGAGCAGAACTCAATGATTACGTGCATCTCCTAGACCATGTTCCTTCCTTATGTTTCAGTTATCACATATAGAAATAATCAAGGAAGACATTTAAAAATAATGTAGTGAGTTCTTCTGGAGTAGCTGGTTACTTTTCACTTGCAGTACCTAATAAAGCACCGCCTATCCACTGCAATCAACGGCACAACGTTAGAGGCCAGCACACAGTTTCTGCACCTACACTCTCATTATATATACTTTGAAACGGATGAAAATCATTACTGTGTTTTGTTCGGATTATATAGCTTTCACTGCCATGACCTACATAAATGTCTTGAGTTTGTTATTCAACATTTGACAAAGTGACTGATTGTCAGATCATAGAGAGAGAGAGAAAAAAAAAAAACGGCCTCATTTGTACACAGTTGAGTCAGCAGCTGGTCCACTCGCCGCTGAACGTGTGAACAAGTCATCAGTGGAGGGAGTCAGCAGGCTTCACTTTGCATTAATAAATGCATATTTCATAAGAGTGCCTACGGATGGGAGCGGGTGTGCGGCGAGCGGAGGGACAGACACTGACAGGCATCTGGTGTTTTTAAATAGAGGTGGAATGTCACTTCTCTGAAGAACACTATGACTGCAACACACGCTCGGGCACACTGTGCAGCTGAATAATCCCAATGAGGAAAGCGGAAGAGACGGCTTAACTCCATCCTGCCCAGACAGATCAAATACACAGCAGCAACAACTGAAATACTCATCCAAATAAGATTCAAAGTTTCCACTACGATAACATGTTGGAGCTGCCAAGTTCATTGAATTGAGCAAGCACACACGGAAAATAACAGAAGATGGAGAGAACGACAAAAAAACGATAAAGGATGAAGAAGTGAAAGAAGACAACAAAAATATAAATAGGAAGACAAATGAGAATACTCGGACAATGAAGGCATAGAGGCCCAGAGCGTCTGAGGGCTCCATAGACGGCTGGTTCTTTTGAAAAGGACTAAAATCTTTCCTATTGCGCAGCTCTTATAGGTTTTCATTAGGTTTTTTGGTTTTATATCATTGCTTTTTGATTATATTGTGGCTTTTAGCACTTTGAGATTTCTGAATATAAAGTGCAATACAAATAAAATACATCATCATCATCATCATCATCATCATCATCATCATCATCATCATCATCATCATCATCATCATCATCATCATCATCCCCTCTGCTGGTAAATGACTTACTTACAAGAAGGGAGCATAAACGGAGCACAGTTAAGATTGAAGTCGTGAAGTTGAGGAGTGTATTTCCACCTTGTGCAGATAATTAAAGGTCACCGTCTCACTCGACCTGCATCACAGTGGCTTGTTAGTGTTTCCCTGAACAGCTGGTCCGCAGTGTCATCATCATTTGCAGCAGTACAAAGCCCCGTTACAGATAATATTTCCCATAATGGAAACACACAAGCAGTAAAACTGCCACTTCAAAGGCAAACACATAAATTTTTTGCCTGCAGTGAAACGAGTGTCTCGTGCATAAATCTGACTCGGGCCTGTGTGGAGGAATTTTCTGCGTCTGCAGCAGAGGAATAATAACCGCAACTGGGTTTGGATATTAAAATAATTCATGCCCTTGTGTTTCCTATCTATTAAGAAACACAGCGAGTTACTTTCCTGCTCAAAATCTGACATTAATTACATCGATATTTCTACCAAGGAGTCGGAGGAACAAAAAGCATCGCGGCAAACGATGGCTTTGATGTAGGAGACTCTTAATTGAGAGTGGGAGTTAATTTTATATGCAAATGAAGCCTTCAGAGTTAAATGTTGATGACTGGATGGCTGAATGACTGATGTCTGTTTGTATTATGTAATCTGTGCAGCATCATGCGTGCACATAATGTCTGACCTTTAGGAAGCAGCAGAAATGTTTTGCGGAAAGACAAAAGCAAAAGCTTGAGTTAAAAAAAATAAAAAATACAAGGAGCAAACTCGTTGGCATTTTGGCATCCAGCACAAGAGCTCATTGTGAGATAATTCCTTGTCTCTGCTGGTAATATTGAAATGAGCATTTGTTCTGGTAAAGTTAACGTAGGCGTATCTACAGATGTGTCCTTAAATTGTTTTAAAATTACAAAGAATACATTAAACATTTTTAAACTTTTCAATAAAAGTAATTGTGATTCCAAATTTCTCCAGCACGGTGAAAGAGGAACATCAGGTTGTCTTACGTTTCCAGGGTCTCTGAATAAAGTGATCAGATTGATGTTCTCATTTCTATACACCAAGAACATGATCCAATACAGGCAGTGGATCAATCCCATGATGCTTTGCACTGTGACGTTGGCTGTGTATAACACACTCCATATACAGCTTTAACCAGAAGCCCGCTACCTTTGGAGACTGGTGAGCTCCAATAATTGATTTTGTGCATTGACTCCTTTTAGAATCAGGCTCAACATTAACCACCCCTCTAGGCTTTCCTTCCCATTAGTTGTGTGTATGTAAACACAGGTACTGAAAATCAGAAACAAACAATAGTTGGAAGCAAAATCCATACTAATGTATCAATGAAAGTGAGCAACCATATTATTAATGAAACAGGATTTGCATGAAATGAGACGGTGAGTTTATGAGAACAAGCAAACAAACGGATGCAGGAATCATACAGCTAAGAAAAAGACAATTTCTTAACATTAGTTTTCAGGAAACAAACTAAACAAACACAGACAGGAAGGATAAAATCATTTTGTTTGTCTAAAGAAAATGTAGTTGTTCTACTTCCATATCTTACTGTTACACCCCGAGGAGGGAAGGAACATATTATGAGGGAAACGGTTTGGATTTTTACAATTTTTATCTACTTAATTTTCTTTTAGTTTGCTCGTTGGTTTTAATTCCCAAAAATTGTTGAGCTTGAAAAAAAGGCAGGTTAAGCAAAAACCAGAACCCGACAAAAACCCATAACCACCCCGTGTCCTAAACTACTAAAATACATAAAGAACAGGTACCTGGTGGGCTGGCAAAACAAAACAAACAGGTGCGGTGCCGGGCCAACCCTGTACAGGGCCGTAGGAGCCGGTACCAACACCCAATCTAAGAAAAGAAAACCCCAACCTACTTCTGAAGGGAGAAATAAAAAGCGAAAACAGGACCATCGGTCCCACCAGGGAAAAAGGATCTAACTTAACCCCAAAGAAGACGAAGGCAGAAGAGCCGAATAGGGCAGTCGCCTGGCTGCGAGTCCGATCTGCAGTGAGCGAGAGAGAGAAGCCATCAGCGCTTCAGACACCGCCCATTTATAGGCGAAGAGGCGGACTATAAAGAAGCCTACCAAAATAATATATATCAAAAATACAGAAATAACCCCCTCAAGAAAACTAATGAGGTAAATTTAGAGATAAATTTACCTCACGCAAAAAATATTACTTTATATATAAAAAACTAAATAAGGAAACAATCATCTTGACGTCTCAACGGAAGTAGAATAATAAGAAATAGGGAAAACCTTCCCTAATACCTAACACGTACAACATAGATGACACATACTAATATCTAGAAATAGAATGTATCATCTTTCAGCTGCTCGACCACACTGAGGTCAAACTGAGGCTATGATGAGCAGCTCCTCATCTGACATGCGTCTAAAACCCTGATTCAAAGGGGGGGAAAAACAGCACAATCACACAGATAGACGACCACACACCCACAGCCAATCCTCATCCATTAATCTCAGAAGCAGGTTTTTCAACTGTGTGAGGAGAGAACATGCAAACTCCAAACAGAAAGGCCCAGCACAGATTCAAAGCCATAAGCTGTGAACACCACATCTTCAACTGCTTCTGAATCTGTATTCAACACTCAAGTGTGACACCCTGTGCACGTTTTTTCACGATATCCATTCAGCTTTTATGATTTATTCAATCAGAGTGGATCCTGAGCGTCTGCAGGCCAAAGGCAGGAAACAACCTGGACAGGAGTAGTGGGCAGCTACTGAGCACTGCCCAGAGAGCTTTCCCAGGTTCAGGGTTATAGCACAAAGGTCGAGAGAGGAGTTGATGAGGGTGGAAAAGTAGAGACTCAAACTAGCGACCTTCCTGTGAGAAGCTCTTCACCAACCTACAGGCCATCACTGAAAACACTGATTCTAATTGCTCTATAAATGACTGCAATTCCACAACCTTTAATCATTGTAGTTCTGCCTTATAGTTCCTGTCTGTCTTTATATATATATATATATATATATCATCAAAATAGATTTACACAAAAATAAATAATCAATATCCAAGTATACACACCCTATAAATACTTATATGTATGATGTGTGCATATATATACTATATATATCTGATTCAACATGTCTGAAAAGGGGCCGGAAGAAGTAAAACTTCCAAACATCCAAACGAATAATTTGAAAACACAATAGAGTTTGTGTGGCGTTGTACGGGAGGAAAATAAAATTAAAGAGAAACAGCTGCAGCCTCCACTTCACGGAAGCATTAAGTCCCTTTTTACTCCCTGCAAATGGCTGCTTAGGAAGTCATTGTGCCGCCTAAATGTTTAATTTTCAGATGAACTGAAATACTTTTGGGGTTTGGTTTTATGCATCTGTGGGAAATTCTCCAGATGTTTTGTTTTTTTTTTCCCCAAAAAAGAGTGCTGTGGACAGTTTTACAAGCTCCTCTCCAGAGGGGATTTAATTTCAGCTCAGTGCTGAAGCCCTCCACATGTTGTACCGCCCCGGTCTGATTGAAGAGAAGAAAACACAGTCAGCACCACGGACAGCTCCCCGAGCTCTCCGAGCTCTCCTGCTAACACAAGTCGTCTCCTGAAGTTTGGTGAGCGTGCTGCAGGCCGCCAGCGCGCTCGCTACACCGGGTGCTAACCTCAGATCCAGGAGCTTCACCACCAGCTCACAGGTGGAGGAAAATCTACATAACCGGGGCGAAAAAAAAAAAGAAAAAAGAAGAAGGAAGGAGTCAAGTGGGAGCTGCTGTTTTTGTGTCGCAGGAGTTGGAAACCCTGTTGCTTCTCCCTTCCTCAAGGAGAGCCGAGCGCTGGCGGGCTGAACGAACCCCCCTACCTCCCCCCCCACCGCAGGCTTCCCGCCGTCTGCTCGGGCTCAGCGGGCGTCCAGAGAGAAGCGCCTGTGTGCCAACCAGACAGGATTTCATCTGCTGCCCTTTGATGAAACCTTTAAGAAAGTCGACACTTTTAAATTCTGCTGCAGGACTCTGTTTTTGTTTTCCTTTTTCAAAAGCAAAAGGAATTCACCTCGACCATGACTGTGCTGAGAAGACACTTTACTGGCAACTCTCCCAAATATTAGAGTACGATCACAAACTGTTTTGCAGTTATTCATACACTCATGGCCGGCGATTTTCAGTCTGTCATTTTGCCAGCTCTATTTCTTTCTTTGCTCCACACGAGTGTGAATCTGCACTGAAAGAGTGAAGACCCATATATTTTAAGAAATTCCCATCAAACTGTCAGAGATGTGCTTCGATTAATGCTTTTGAAGCAGCTCTGATTTTTGAAGACAAGACTGAAGAATGGAAAATCTCTACATAATCTTTTCTTTTTTTTAGTATCTTGAGAGCTCCATTTGATCTATTTATGATTATCTAGTAGTTTATTGTCTAATGATTTTAAAGACTTGGTAGTTCTAAGCCACCTTGGTGGTTTGATCTTCCATAAGAATTTTTCAAATATAACAATCAAGAGTGTTGAATCAAGTTTTTAGAGGTTTTGTTAGAATCATCTTCTATTGTTTTGGCTGCCATTGTTTTAAATATGGTGTCACAGTTCTTCATATTTCATAACACTCCCAGGAATCACGTGCACTAATTGGGAACATGATGTGGATTTTTAAAAAGCAAAAGGCCAAAATATTAAAAGTATAAGGCAGAAATGTCATATGTTGTCATTATTTACATAAAACCTCTAAAATCCTCCACTAACAGCATCGATGTCAATGTGCCACCTGCTTATTTTTATGTCTGCTGTGATTGTTATCGAGTCATTGTTTTAAGAAGCAGAAAGAAAATTTGCACGTTATGTTACAAATGTGGTAATTTAATCATTTAAACTGTTAACATACATTTATTTTACTTGTTTATCAACTTTGCTGGGGAAGCAGCTTTAATCACAATGACTGGATGAATACAAACCACATTGAGATAAAAGTGTTCAGTAAAATCCCCCAGCAGCTAAACTGAAGTTCCTCATGCAATATGACACCACGTCTTCATACGAAAAAGCTCGCTTTGTTCTTCCTCTCTGACTACGGTAATAAAGAGAGGTTTTCCAGCACGGGATGTAAAAGCACCCAGAAACACAAAGGTGTCTCCTGAAGCTTGTAGCCTGGAGGGGGGTCATGCTCCTGCAGTCTGCTCTTTCCGAGCTCCCCTGCACAAACGGCTCAATTTACCTAATGAATGAGAGCAAACTATCTGCCCTCGGTGTCACGAGAGCTGCAGCAAATGTACAAATTGCTTTTTACGGTCCATAACAGTCACACTGGGGTTAACAACAGAGGCGCAGACCTACTGCAACGTAGAGGTTTAATCAGGTCACACCTTCACATGAACCCTGCCGGCAGTTTTTCACCCCCCCCCCCCCAAAAAAAAAACTTTGCTACAGAACTGCAGCAAAGTCGCTCAAGCAGCTCAGGTCTTTTTAATTTGAATGCACAAGCTAATAATGTATGCATGAGATTTTGAAAATGGAAAAAAAAACAGCAAAAGTACTTTAAGCTTTTAACTTGATGACAGAGGCTTGGAGCAGAAACACAGCTTGGCGAGACATTTGGATATGAAACTTTCTGGTTAGTGTGACCTCTTGTGAACTGTTCTTTTTATTTATTTTATTTAGATTTTAAGTTCAAAGCAACATCCTTTTACAGTTACTTGTAGATTAAATACCACCTCAAAACTTTACTTCACCCCCTCTGCTGTAATTTAGTGTCTCTTCACCTTCTATACGGAGTGCCATAGGGAGCAGGAGCACCTGTACATCGAATGTAAGGTAGAATACGTTGCATTACATGAAGGCAGGTTACACCCTGAACAGGGATTATGTCAAGTGAAAACTATTTTTAAAGCCGTGGAAATAAGCCATAAGTCCTTTTTCGCTCTAATGCAGCAACCTACTAAATTCAATCCTGCCTGGTGGGCTCATGTGAAAGTGTTAAACTGGCTTGAAGAGCAAGGTCAGCCGACCCGTCTACCTTCAGGCAAACACAGTAAATGTCTGCCCACAGTCACATCATAACATCATCATGACGAGTAAACCCGGGTACCGAGTACATTGCGTTTACATTTAGGCAAAATGAAAATGAACACGTGCTTAAGGTTATTTGAACATGGATCTCAGTTAAACATTAGAAATGTGATATTGTTGTCCAGTGTGTGACGTCAATTTGACTTCTGATAAATTCAACATTGAAGTAGGTTAAAGTTGTCTT
Organism: Lipophrys pholis; assembly: GCF_963383615.2. Taxonomy (NCBI): domain Eukaryota; kingdom Metazoa; phylum Chordata; class Actinopteri; order Blenniiformes; family Blenniidae; genus Lipophrys; species Lipophrys pholis. The sequence continues at coordinate 22,594,871 of NC_137627.1, read as the reverse complement.
TAGTTGTGTTATAGCAGGAATAACAGGGCTTGAGAGTTGATTTCTGTGAAATGTCAAATTGGATCTGCTGGATTGATCTTGTATTTCTTGGAAGACATTTCACCCCTGATCCAAGCGGCTTCATAAGTTCCTGCTGTTCACTGGACGAGGCTGGTGAGTCTCACTGAATGGTGAGGAGCTCAGGCCTGCTAATGACCTCCGCTTTCTATGGTGGTGGTTTCTATGTTCATGGAGTGTACAAAAAAACCAAAGAACTGATGAGGCCACTTGGATAAGGCAGAAAAGTCCAATTAACCTGATTCAATTTGCATTGAGACGCCTCCTACCTGGACAAATGATAATATGCGTGGAGATAAGAAAGAACAAATCACACCTCTGTATAAAGGACTTCTCTGCTTCTCTAACGTCTAAGCCGCCACTGCCCCTTTAAATATTTAGCAACCAAGAAACATGGCGAGTTGTTTCCTGCTGTTGTTACCTCTAAGCACAAAAACACAACACAGCTTCATGCAGCAGGACTCTCCTCTCATCTGACTGGTGCAATACGTTGACACGCAGAGAAGGAATGCACGGAACCGTATTGGTTGGAATATGGGAATTCTTTTCTGGTCTGAAAAAGTGAGTTTGTCTCATATAGGAAAGAGAGATATTAAACGCCTGAGTACAGCACCGGGTTGGGTAATCCACCAAACAGCTTAGGAGCAGGTGAAAGATATAAATGCATAAATTAACGGGTAAGGGTAAAAATAAAGAGAATGAATGCAGGTACCAGATGAAAGCTCACCAGAGAGGAATTAAATAGCTGCAGGTTTTAAAACAAATCAACTGAGCTACTTTTCTTTACTTTCTTTTTTGTGTGTGAGACAAACCTGTTTGGTCACATTTTGTTCTTGTCACTTTTACACCATTCTTATGTTTGACTCTTTCTTTGACAGAATGTGTTGTAAGAGGATTGCTGTTAAACGTCAGCGCTTGTTGCACATCGGTATAATTGACAAGGTCGTGTTTACGGCTCGAAGTGAGCAGCCGCCGATAACAGCGGCTTACGTGAATTGTTCCGTGCGTGCATAAAATTGCGCGCGCTGCCTTACTCACTGCATAATTACAGCTGTCGGTGGATGTACAGATTAGTGCAGATTCCACCTCCCTGTGGAAACTTACAGCACAAGTTAAAAAAAAAATTAAGCACTTTGAAATGAGTCATTGTGGGGACATTGTGATAATACAGGTGTTGGATTCACAAGTCTGTTATTTATAGGACAGGAAGACGTGGATTTCATGAGAGGGTCATTGCTGGTAACAAGTCAAGTTTTGTGTTGAGCTTTATGGGTGCAGGTGAGTTTGTAAAACTGAACTCGTGCTGGACTCTGACCTGCGTTTACCCGGAAGCCCGCCAGTAGTACGAACTGAATTAACCAGAGAGATTACTTTTGAAGTGCTTTTTTTTTCTTTTCTTTTTTTTGATACTTTTTTTTTAAACTGCTAAATATTGTTTTGGTTCAAAATATAACACGGGTCGCCTTTATGAGAAATTTCCCCCCTTTTCTTTAAACTTAATTAACTTTATTATCTTAAGTCAATGAATTTGATTAAGTTAGAAGAACTTGATTCATATAGATGTTACCAATTGAAGCCATTTGATCCAACTATTTCCTTTTTTTCAAAGTAGGAAGTAACCCAATGTGCCGTTTACACACTGTGATGGGATCAAAAACCAGACTCCATCGTAATTTCAATCGGATGGTGCAAATGATCAGACTAAAGTGTTTATGGTGCAAATTTAATCAGGTCGGCATTTAATCGGATTACTTTTGGTCCACGCAACCACAGTTACTGACTGTGAGGTCAAGTGGAAATGAAAGGAGTAATTTTGTTGTGCCGCACGCCTCCAGTGACAGAACTAAACTTTGTCCTGAGGCACAAACCTGCTCCAAAACAGGCTGGCAGGCCTCATGATACATGCAGGAGAAGGGCTGCATGGAGAGCGTGTGCCCATATATTCTGACATGTTTATTTGTCCACACAGGTTCAGTTCCACCTTTTTCTATATGAAAGAAAATTGCAGTTTTTTTAGGTTTTTTTTTCAATATTTGATCTGTAAACTTTTTTTTTTTTTTTTTTTGTAAATATGAGCCTTGTAACTGTCGGCTCATCTTATATTTGAACCAATGCGGTACATGAGAAGATAAAAATTATGTTCAGACATTTTGCCTGAACCGTCTGCCAATTTGAATTTTGTGTCATGTTAGTGTATCAGAAGTCATATTACATATTACATATTACAATATGGTGACATTTCCTGTTTAACCTTCAGAATATGGGTTTGTAAGATGAACACTAGGCTGATTAATGCTAAAAAGACAAGAAATGGGATTTTTATTGTCTCTCGGTGGTGTAGTAGGTATGAGTTTGTGTGAGTTTGTGTGAGTATTTTAATGAAACAGTTCAATCTGAATTGGGGGTCAGCTCCTGACACTGTGACCCTGAGTTGTACGAAGCCGTATGGATGACTGTCTCTTTATGACTGACATATATCAAATCTTACAGTATTAAAGAGCTGCGGGCCTTGCTGTTGCTTATTTAAATCCCGGCAGGAGACGGCGGCTTCTCCTGAGAGATGCAAACATTAACAAAAATACAGCGGCTGACTGAGTCCACACTGTAAGCCATGTGACAGCTCGGCCCACTGCTGCAAGCTTTTCTAATGGCCCAGGACCAATGCACTAAATTGACTGTTTGAATATTGTGAAGCAATAATGCTGAATGTGCAGAAATGTGGAGGCTGTGTAAGCGATAATGGAGGGACACGTACAGGTGTTTGTATCCAGAGCTGCAAATAAACAAAACACAAATTTGGTAACTTCTGTAAGAAGAACTCAAGCAAACGACGTCTAAATTGTCTTTTTTTTTTTTTTTTTTACAAACGCAATGTGTTTCCTTCACAAGCGTATTGAGTTAAAAGCTGCCATCGATGTGACGCTACTGGTCATTATCTCGTGTGCCAGTGTTAATAGGGAAACGGAAAGTAGGGATTTAAGTTTGAATTACCATTAACACAAAGGGAAATTTAAATGTGAGTCCGAGCAGGAACAGCAGCCCATCAGAACATTGGAGCATCGTTCATTCATCCAAACATTCTCATTCTCACTCACTGAGATAACAGCAGCAGTATAGATACAACACAACGTTCTACAGCTCTTCTCCAGGATTTAGGGCGTTTTCACGTGGATCTCGGTCCACTTTTTTCAGTAACGAGTAATCTAACGCATTAGTATTTCCAAAGCAGTAATCAGATTAAAGTTACTTATCCAAGTCACTGTGCGTTACTATTGTAGCGTCCAGCAGGACGAGCTTCTTGTCTGGAAAGACAGAGATTAACGGGTCTGCTTCTACATTCCTTGTCCTCCAACCGAACACACGCACACACACACACACACACACACACACACACACACACACACACACACACACACACACACACACACACACACACACACACACACACACACACACACACACACACACACACGCTCGAGCACCTGACCCGCCCCCTTCTCCACTCTCAGCCAATCACAGACCAACTGGTTCAAGTAACACAGAATAATAGGAACCAACAGTACATCTTCATTGAATCATTGGAACAAAAACACACCTGCAGAGATGTTACACTATTTTTGTAATTTTCCTGATATCTGGTCTGAAGATTACATTACATCACATCGTGGTTGCTTGTGGCTCCTCATTAGCCTCACAGGGAGAACAATCATTCAGCCACTTTTATCTACATTCTCATTGTTTTGGCCACGACCCAAAGTTCACAAAGGGTAGATGAGGTTGGAGATGTGGATTAACCAGTAAACAGAAACTTTTGCTTCTTAGCCTCGTCTTCACCACAACAGTGCGGTAAAGTGACTGCAGCCTTCTTTATAACACTATAACACTAACACACATGACCTACAAACCATCATTCTCCACAAGAGAACAGAGCTGATCTGCATCCCAACATCATCATCATCATACGCCACCTTTCGGCCCGCCCCCTCCTGAAAAGTATTGAATCGTCCAAAGACTTGTGGTGAATAATCACTTTAGACGATGTTGATGTCTTTGTGTTTCGGGATTTGTGCTTCGGGATAACTGTGTGTGCAATCAACTGGAAAAGAGCAAGCAATCAAGCTGTTTCTTTCTCTTTTTCTTTTTTAAATCACGTGCGTTTGAAGTTCCCAGCAGCGTTTCAGAAGCTGAGAAGCTGCTGGTGTTCTGTTTTTCTTTATTTATGTGCTGTTGCCCTCTTGGCACTCTGTCTGAATTTATGTTGAAGTCGTGAAATTAAAGGAAAGTAAGGGTTCACCTAATTGGCCAAATGTGGTAAAACATAGAAACAGACAATTTGTAAGTTCGGTTCGTCTTTCCTGATCTGCATATTGACAACGTTGACGATACAGTTGCAATATCTTGTGCAGCTGCTTCCTCCTGACTTCGGCTGCACCGCCGCACCTCCTCCATCAAAATCACAAGCGGAAGTGGCGACAAAGAGCAAACGAGCAACGACCTTGAACGTCTGACTTCCTGCAGAGCGCACGGACACAGCTCTGAAATCACAGAGAGCAAAAAGCACACAGCAGCAGCAGAAACCGTCTTCCAAACAAAACTGTGACTGAAATGTTTCTTATTATTTCTGTTAAATCCAATCCTGTATTGTCATGTGTGACTGACCGTAAGGCACGAACTGTGGCATATGGACTCTTCCTGGTAAAAGAGAAACTTAGAATATCTTCTGTACTTACAAAAATAAAATAAATTAACTGAATTTCAAAACACATCTCATATAAAATAAACTATGACGAGAATCTATCAATGAACAATCAAAGACTGGATTTTTTCTTTTTCATCATGTTGGTTGGACTGTTTGTGTCACTATATCATTTGCAGATTGTTTTGGTCTCGTCCGGTATTTCTTCACCTTTTTCATTTTCCGACCTCGGAAAGCCAAATCGCTGCCACAGTTTTGATTTGAAACCGTAGGGATCTTCCTGTATTTTCAAATCACCTGAGGCCACAGCCATAACTTTGCCATTGTCTGCACTGATCGTCCCGCCGCAGGTCAAACACGTAGCGACGAGGAACGTTTATCAAGGAAGGGAAGCGTCTTCTTTCCCACAGTCCATCAAACACCGAGGACTTAGATTGTTAAGCTGTTCAGATTCTGGCCTCCACATCAGTCCCAGTCTTTCAAATGAATTGCTGACCACTGATCGAAAATTGTCTTACAACTTTAAAATGATCTTTAGATTATAGTTCTCATGAGCTTTCACTTCAGCTTAAGCGTACCGATAGTGAATACTTTAAAATGCTTTATCAAGCATGCATTATGTCGACGCTCCGGGTATTTTTTTCCTCTAACTATCAAAACTGGTCAGCTGAGCCGCGGGCTCTTTGTGATGCCATCAGTCCAGCGTGCGCCGTGTCGTAAATACCGATGCTGTAATTACAGCGTTGACAGGCTATAATTACTCAGTCACACTGTTTCTAAATGGACCTCATGAAGACCCTCTTAGCACAAGTCATTTCTTATTCACCAAGTAACACAAAACCATCGAATCAGGAGGGAGGAACTCGTACAGTTCCGATTCCTTCATGCATATTAAAACTCCACCCTGACGGAGCGGCGGGTTATTACGATGCACCGCGCTGCCAATTTTCCTGGCGGTGGCTTAACGTTGCATCAATGGATTCATATTTTTGGAGGTCTGGGGGAGTCGGGGTTGTTTGCTACCTGTGAGGCACTGCTGACTCGGGCAGACTGTTATTGATCAGCTTTGTGTTGTACAGGCTCGGATGATTACTCTCAGACAGCCTCCAAAACAAACGGTTCATAAACACAGCTTCAGAAGGAGAGCAAGGCCAACAGCCCACAACTGCACTCGGAGAGATAAGCCACGTAGAGAAATAATGTATTGCTGTGTTTTGTCGGCTCAGAGGAGGAGAACGCTGCTGGTTTTTGTGACGCCGTATTGTCTTTTATTGCGTTACTGACTGTAAATCTGAGTGAAGCCTGTTGGATCAGTAAATGTCCTTTAAATCAAACTGTTGTCCTGCAGCACATGATCCCGTCTCTGGACGGATCTTCTGAAAAACAAGAGTCCACGTAGGTTTGGGATTCTGCAGCGTGCACAGGCTTGATGCCCGAAATAGTCGCCTTTTTTTTTTCCTGCAGTATCTCCCACAGTGCAACAGTCTGATCCATCTTAAAAGTCACATGACTGGTCACTGCCTCTGCTGTTGTTTTTGGGTTCATTATCATGTTGCAACACACACAGAGGCATATTTCCTCCAAATCCTCCACATTCTTCCTGCAGCCAGTGTTCTTTAACTTTGGTGACTGTTTGCCTCAGTCGGGGTTATAAAGCCTCCTCGAGCTGGCATGAAGCGGAACTAAACACAAAGCTGCAGTGGGTTTATAATCATTTGTATGCAGCGCCATGTTCCAGATATTTTAGTGTGACTTACTTGTCTTTTTTTTTCTTTTTTTTTTTTTTGCAATGTAGAGCTGAACTCACATTACCTTGCAATAATAATCCTTTCCTTTAATGAGGAGCTCAGCAAAAGGTCACGGATGCATTATCGATGAACATGCATGTCGACTTAAGATTTCAAAAGAGGACAGGATGGACATGTTGCGAGCATATCAGAGGACAAACAGAGAGAGACAAATCATCCACACACATTCCCATCTACAGCTGTCGTTGGCCTGAAGGAAGAACATGAAGTACAGATAAGAAAAGCTTGCAGACACAGGGACGGCTCACAAGACAATGACAGAGTGGAGACGGACTGTATGTGCGGTTTCAATTCAGAAAGGTTTCACATTGAAATGTTTTGAAAGACAATCGCTGCACACAGAAACACCAAAAATGTTGAAAAAGAAGAAACAGCAGCCACGCATGCAGAGATGATGATGTAAACATTAAAGCTCTTTTTAACGGTCTTCGTATGGGCTCATCCAATATCTGCAGTGTGCGTAAGTAAACATACATTTTGTTGGAGAACTGCTGTGAAATCAATACGAGTGGGATCTTCCATCGTTATTGTCGTGGGTCTATTTCCACATGTGCAGAAAACCAACTCACTATCCGTGTAGTAAATGTGCAGTTTTCAAAAACTGTTTCAGACTCAGAATGCAGTTGTGTAAAAAAAAAGATTTAAAATTGGGGCCACAGGGTGAAGATACTCACTCCACAGACCTGGATTTTCTTGTTGACTGGTTAGATTACTAACCAGTACTCCATCCTAAAAGTAAAGACAAGACCTAAACATCTCCTAACAAGCTTCATCAGGCTTTCAGGAGGTTTCAGAGCAAGACTGGATGATCAAGAGACCCCGGAGAGAGACACATCTACTGTCTGTAATCAAAGAAAGCAGCATTTAGAGCGATGGAAAAAATACAAACTCCAGAGCTCAGTAGAGTGGTCGTCTCCCTGAATAAGTTCAGATATACTTTTATTGTCCCTGTGGGGATTTTTATTTAAAAAAAAAACCAAAGCTGTAGTGAATCCATTTGAAAATTGACCCATAGGTACCTGGGGTCATGTAGAACAGGAATATGCTACAGTTTGCTGAAAACAATTAGATTTTTTTAGGGAATTTTTGCCTTGACAGCAATATTTCAGTTAGATGTGATTTTAGTGTGATTGTGAAAAGAACGCTGCAGTGAATTCACTTGAAAACTGACACAGAGGAACCTGGGGTCATGTAGAAATGGACAAGACAGGAACCTGGTGCAGTTTGCTGAAAACTATTTGAACTGAATTTTTGGGAAATATTCTGCCTGTACAGTAATATAACTTATTGCGTGATTTAAGTATGCAATTGGGAAAAATGTTGATGAGGTCGATGATCACATCAATATCGGCCACAGACAGTACAGTGTACACTATTTTTTTTAAAATGAACATAAGCGTTCAGAGAGAGAGAGAGAGAGAGAGCAAGGAAATTACCACAAAAATCCACAAACACTGAGGGTTTTATCTCTGGTCATAAAGTATTTGCTGATTGTGATTGTGAGGATAAAAGATTTTTCTCTGAGGACGATTGGTCAACCCCGGAGCGCAGCCACGGAGGGCAGATTTACGTGATGCACCTGAACGCATCACCCGTGTATCTTATGCATGAAGCTTGTTTACCAGTAAAAATCCATAAATTAGTATTATTGTTTAAGCCACCGGGTTCAAAGTGTGTGAAAAAAGTAGCGGCTGACAGGCCAGACATTACGAAAAGTTCTGGTACGCGCTGTACGGTAGAAAAAAGTCCCAGTACGCTGAGGGGTAAAATTTTAAAGTGCCGGTAGTGTGTACCGGTGCATACCGGCCCACTTAAAGCACTGCACTGAGCCATGAAACTTGGAAATGAAGATAAGATGAAGCGCCATGCAGCCTGATAGAAACTAAATAAACCCATTTATGAAACATTTACTTTCGTGTTCAATTTGACCTTCTCCGTATTACACTTTGTAAAATAATTATACGCCTAAGTGAATCACTTATTTGCGTTCTGGATCGGGCTTTTGCTTAATAATGAATCAAATAAATTAAGCATGTATATTTTCTCCCCCAAATTACAACAACAACGAGAAACAGCTGTTCTAATATTCCCCCTTCATTTATGTTAAAATGTTGAGTGATTTTTGGGGGGAAGGCTTACAGGCAGCGGCAGCCGAATTACTTTAACGGACATTAAACAAAAGGCAGGAAGACAGCCAGGCACTTTTCTGGAGGAGCCTTACCGCCCAGCTCTTCCACTGAAATACTGGCAAGCACATCGCTGTCGCTGTCGGACAGCGAGCGGCTCAGGTAGTTCCCCTTGTAGAGCAGGCCTGCCGTCACATGGTGGAACGGCATCTTCTCCCTGAGGGGGAACAACGGGAAACATTTAGATGTCAGTGCTGGAAAAGAAGATCCGCTGAAGAGGAGACGTCGGTCCATTGGTTTAAGTTTCAACACTGACAACAATTAAAAGCTCCACACATTCCACTCTTTCAAACAAAGAAACTCACATTTCATGTTGTGCCATTTCATTGTCATTGCTGCTGCAAATGCAGCTGCTTTTGTGTACCTCAGGGTTGAGTTCTAGGCCCTCCGATTTTTTTTGTATACACACTATTATTTGTACACACAGGAAATATCAACTTCCACATTTTTACGCGGATGATAACCGGCGCTATTTCTCTTTTGATCTGTGAAATGTTGCCCAACATGAATCCTATTTAACTTCCCCTAACTCGAGTCCAACCTAAACACAGCCCCATATCCAAACAGGGTTCCGAACCCGAGCACCCTGAATATCTCCCCCGTTCACAAGAAATGGAATTATAATTCGACAATAACCTTAATTTCAATCAACACTTCATTAAATCTTGCTTGTGTTGACGACAAAAACTGCTCAGCATTTGCACTCTGTCACTCAGACATACAGAAACACATTTTCACACTGTTATTACCACTTAGATAATACTAAATACGAAAGGTTGAAGGCAGGCAGCAACAATAGGAACAAAACAGAACACCGAACCTCAGTTTAAGCTTCATGGCTCCCGGAATATCTTAGAACGGATTTTAGTTCTCACTTTTAAAACAAACTACATTTTGCCATAAACTTGTGTTTCCTTTCTACTTTCTAAATGCATAATCCTGTAATGATTCATTATTACTTTATGTACTTCTGAAAGGAGCTGCAGGGATATTCATTCCTAACAAATTAAAGTAAAATGCAAACAAAACAAATTGGCAACAGGCAAACAATAGCATTTCTGTATTTATTAAAGCTAAAACACAATAACATCCCAGTCGATGAGCGTAAATTAGATCTATAAACTAGTTCATCTGATGAGAGAAGAAACGCTTGAGATTATGACACAAGCACCAGAATTGGCACAAAGACTGAACTGGAATTGGAGTTTAGGAGGACATAAGTGATTAAAATTTTAGACAATGTGATTCAATAAAACAAATTTCTAAACTCCACCAATTGCCATGATTGTCACTCTAATGTTTAACAGAACGATGCATTTTTATCATAATAGGAAATTCTCACTGCCCTCCTGAAATAGATTTTTTTTTTTTCCACTCGAGCCTCCTCATATTTCAAATAGGCATTATTTGATCTTCATTTAGAAGAGTTAAAATATAAAATAAGGATTTGATACCATAAGTATGACATATAACAGTTAAAGAAGATAGAAAAACAGCACCTGTTTCTGAAAAATGATAAGCATCACTTCCATATTATACATATTAGGCAACAGGATTTTACCCATTTATATGATATTAAGACAAAATCTTGTGGTTTGGAAAAACATTGCCCGCTCAAACTTTGTGCAATCACAAACTAAAAGAAACCTCCCAAAAACCAAAGAAAAAAACAATATAGGTGATATAAAACAAAGGTAAATAATCAATCAGAAGTGACAGAAACTAGGAATAACAAAATGTTTGATATCAATAAGGGAAATAAGAAATATAAACATTACCTAACGTAACTTCAGCTGACAGAGGAGGTTAATATATTGTGAGTGTTACTATTTTGTAGCAGTCCCTAAAAAAATTAAATAAAAATGCCGTCCGTGTGGTATTTTCAGTGGCCAGTGGACTTTAAAAAAAGCCTAAACTTTCTTTTTTTTTTATCAGAATGTGCAGATTCTCCTGGAACGTCGTTATCAACTACAGCAAATGAGGCAGAACTCATTCATTAACAGGAAGTCACACGCAGAGAAAGAGCAGCAGAGTGGAGTAAATGTAGTGAACACATGTGGATGTGTGAGAGCACTTGTGTGTATTGTATGTGCAAATGAGTCTGTGGCAATTAATTATTCAGTAATTGAAGCCCAGGGGGCAAAGGGGAGGTGGAAGGGTAATAAGAGCACACAGAGCAGAAAGATCTGAGCGACTTTGCTCTTCTTTCTAATTGGATTTCATATAGATGGAGAAGATGAGAATTGGCTGGGAGGTTACAGTGAAGATGAGGTTTTCTCAGTGCCTGGCTTTTTCTTTCATTTTTTTTTAACCAGCTGAACTTTGAATCACACTGTGGAGTCATGTAAACCTTCGCAGTTACACGAGCTGTGACAACACAAACTTGCAACATTTAACAGGTTTTAAAAGCGAAACAGGACGAGATTTTACGCTCTACCTCCTCTCAGGCGCATCCACAGTATCAGACTGGAACGTTTCGGCGTGATCCTCGGCTTGCTTCTGCTCGCTAAACCAGATTAACGGGAATGAGCTCACACGAGGTTCCTAATTCAACCTGGGGGCGGTTATCAGACATTTGCCAGGTGAACTTCAAACTAACAGACGGTTGATTGGGGTGTTTCGGGGCCTGTTTACACGAAGCAAAAAACTGTGATATTCCAATGCCTTTCGTTTAGACGTGAACAAGCTTCAAGTCACCAAAGACGTTTCCATCTGAAAACTTTCAGTACACACTCGGGGAGGGACGGAGTTTAACGTCACAACAAGGGACAGAAGCGTCATCAGCATCATACGTGTGCGACCTGCGTTAACGGTTTGTCGACTGTGAAGACAATGGATGTCGTTGACGCAGGGTTTGTTTTTATGTTTGTGCAAACTGCGACTGTGCATTTGTTGTTTCAGTGTTTTTTTTCCAGGTTTCTGATTGGCTAGCATGGCTTTATGCTCCTGGTTACACTGCCCCCTATAGGCTGGACAAGTAGCTCATAGTGACTCTTAACAAGGTTTTTATGCAGGTTTGTGTAAAAGGGAATATTTTTGAAAACGATCTGGTGTGAAGAACGTTACATTTTAAAACGTTGCAGAGGAAATATATTTCGTAAACGTGTCCTCAGTTAATATCACTTCATCAGAAAAGAGTCTTTTTCAAACAGTCTAAAGTAGACTAAACCTGTGTGGATGAAATCATGTTTTATTATTTTGTAAACATAAAAAGGCAAAAAATAATGAACAGTAGGAAGAAGTACAGACTTATTTAATTACCCCTTTGCCCAATGCTCATTAAGAAGTAGTCATTATACTGTTATGAATAAATAATGAATCAATATCATTTCATACGCATGCATATTCTATTACACACACACACACACACACACACACACACACACACACACACACACACATATATATGTATATATATATGTGTGTGTGTGTGTGTATATATATATATACTCTGTGCTTGTAGACGCTCTGCAGAGAGGGAAGTGGAGTCCTGGTGATCCTTGCAGTGGTCTTCACCACTCTCTGCAGGCATTTGCGGTCCATGACAGTGGTGCTGTCGTACCACACGGTGATGCAGCTGGTCAGGATGGGCGCAACAATGCAGTTGTAGGAGTTGCTGAGGATCTTTGGGGACATGCCAAATTTCGTCTCCGCCAGTGATATGTCCGATCACTGCGGTGTCATCCTCAAACTTCAGGATGGTTTTGTCCTTATGGGAGGTGACACAGTCGTAGGTGAACAGGGTGTAGATGATGGGGCTGAGGACACAACCCTGAGGAGTGTCAATGACTGTGTTGAAGGCAGAGCTGCAGTCAATAAAGAGCATCCTGATGTTGGAGTCTTTATTTTCCAGATGGGAGAGGGAAAAGTGAAGGGCAGCAGCAATGGCGTCCGAGGTGGAACTGTTGGGATGGTAGGCGTACTGCAGGGGGTCCAATGTGTCCGGTATACTGCTCTGAATGTGGGTCAGCACCACCCTCTCAAAGCACTTCAAAATGATTGGAGTGCCACTAGCCTGTAGTCATTCAGGCAGGTGGGGGCGCTCTTCTTTCGAAGGGGGATGATGGTGGTGGTCTTGAAGCAGGAGGGGACGGTGCTCTGGCTGAGGGAAAGATGGAGGTGAGAATGTCTGTCAGCTCGTTGGCACATGCTCTGAGGGCCCGCCCAGGCATGTTGTCTGGTCCTGCTGCTTTGCGGGGGTTGATCCTCCTCAGGGGAGGACGCCTGCGCTGATGAGACGACCAGAGGGGGAAAGGGGAGGGATGGGGGTTATGTGGGTTCCTCATCTCTGTGCAGGAGGTTGGAGGTCTCAAAACATGCGTAAAAGCGTCTGGCAGGCTGTCTGAGGTGCTGATGGTGCTGGAGCTGGCCCTGTAGTCAGTGATGTGCTGAAGCCTTGCCACATCCACCCGGAGTCAACAGTAGAGTAGAAGTCATCCAGCATCTCTCTGTACTGCTTCTTGGCCGCTGTGAGGGCCTTCCTCAGTTGGTACTTTGGAGCTTTGTACTCACTCTCATTGCCAGATGTAAATGCAGTAGAGCGAGCCACAGCATGTGTTGTACCTCACCCAGGGCTTCTGGTTGGGAAACTTCTCGACTTGTACGGTGGGTACGATGCTGTGAACACAGGTGCTAATGTACCTAGTCACAAACCCTGCATAGTCCTGTATGCTGACAGAAGAGTCCTCCAGTGTGGCTGCAGCTCTAAACACATCCCAGTCTGTCCTAGCAAAACAGTCCTGCAGTGTGCCCCAGTCTCTGGGGTCCAGAGCTTAACTTGTTTGGTGACGGGGGTGAATGCTTCAGTCTTTGTCTGTCGGCCGGATACAGGAACAAAGAGAAATGGCCCGAGTGTCCGAAATGGGGGCAGGGTGCAGCCCTGTATGCCCAATGTACAGTATGTTAGTGTAGACATGATCCAGGGTGTTTTCCTCACGGGTGGGAATGTCCACATGCTGGTAATATTTGGGAAATACACATCTCTTGAGGTGGAACAAAAAGCCTGATCTTTCAACACACGTATGTACAGTGAAATAAAAAAAAGCGATTTGTATTGCAAAGATATTTACTAAAATAAGCAGACAACTGAGCTGGCTCCAAACCACCGTGTAATACCACTTAAGGACACATTATCAGTACCGCACATCTCCGCAACAATGCAAAGTGTTTTACATTAACAAACATATACAGACAGCGAAAGCAATGAGAGAGGGGAATAAATGCAAGTGCAGCTGAAAACATAAACACATTAAGAAAAAATCTAAGCATTTAAAAATAAGAGCTAAATGTATAAGAGTTAACGACACAGTTTGTACTTGAATCTGGAGCAGAAAGCAAAGTTTGATCCAGAGAAGGTCTGAGATAGATTTTTGGCCTGAACCATTCAGTGATTTGTGTACAAGTGGAGTTTTTGTGGACGACAATATACACTCATGTAAATAAGACTAAATAAACTGTGGCTCCAGAAAAAGTTTGGTCTGTTTATGCAGCTTGGAAATATGAAAGTTACCCGGTGGGGAAATATTCAGAAAACAAGGCCAAACAATAGTGTCACCACACAAGAGGACCAAAACACGGATGATGTAAAGTCAATATTATTGATGGATGTTGCTCCAGCACATGAAGATCCTGCTGCTCGCCTGTGAATGTCTCAATTTTTCCACTTTATCTTTGTTTATAATGGAGCACATCACTGATAAAGGAAACAAAGGCTCATCTTTTCCACATTTGACTTAATTCTGCTTGAATTGACTCAATCAAGACTAAAATCCCCTCATTTAAAAAAATACAAAGTGTTAATTTTCTTTTGTTTTTCCTTTATGGATGTTTGAAGCCTGTTGTTTCCTCTAATCGTTTCTCGGCACCCTTCATTATCTGCAGCTACCAGCCATCCATTACTTCACTCTCCCAAACTTCCCCCCGCATCTCTCTTGTTTGTCAGTTTAATGAGCGCACACATCGAGACGTTTGCTGCGGCTACGTCTAAAACCAGCCGCCGCTCCTCGGCGCATAATGTGTCAGGGTTTTTCATTTCCTAATTCATCAATTATTCAGCCATCGCTCAGCTGTCGTTTGCTATATTACAATCATCCTTCTTGTTCGCTCTTTCCATTTTACTAGAATATTCCCTGTGTATATACACGTACCCGACTGCACAATATTGATCGGGTACATTTTACATGAACTTCATCATGAGAAGTTCGTGTGAATGACGAGGAGTAAAACTTCATGAATAAAAGGCAGCTGAGGTTTGTAGTTTCACAAAGACAGAAAATAGCTTTAATATCTGTGTGAGGCTGGGAGAAAGTCGTGGCTCTTCATTGAGAGTTTTTCTTAAGCCTGAGAAGCTCCTTAAAGAGCTCATGACACCATATTCCATGTGAATTCAATTATTTTCACCGTGAAACATAAAGGTGAAAGGCATAATTGCCGTCATCAGATGAAACACTGGAATGTTGACACATTTACCCTTTTTAGAATTTTGCGCTGTTGAACAGCAAACCCTCTCAGGGAGGTCACTTTCCCCGGGATCACTGAGGGAATGCTGAATTTTTATTTTGTTGCTGTGCTTTTTTTGAGGATTGTCAACACAGTGGGATAATAGAACATGTCTATGTAGACATATAGTAGTAGAACTCGACGAATTGACCTTCTGGCTGTGAGGCTCACCGTGAAGTCAGGACGTAAGTGAGTGGAAGATGTATTATCATTTCACATCAGATCTACAGTCTTTGTTCTGTCGTCTCCCACGGTAACTGATATGGACACAATCACGTCGCCTTGACGATCATTCTTGGCGTCTCGTCTTCAGATTTGTCTGAATCGGTGCCGTAGTTGCTCGGTTAACCGTCATTATGTGGCTCAAATCTGCACGGCCTGACCTCCAACACTCTCACACTCTCCTTCTTGAAAAGAGTCTTCAACTACCGCTGAACAGTGTGAAATGTCAGAAAATATTCCTGTTTTCTCGCTTTTCTCTGCGTCCGCCGCTGTTTTTCAGCCTGGCTGCTGGAGCCTGTTACTCTTGTGACATCACAGCAAGATGGAGGAGGTTGAGAAAGTTCACTTGGGAGCGATCGAGAATCACAACGCAATTTCACTCGTTTTTCGTAGTTGTTTACCTGCGGTTGACGGCAGTATGACAAAACATTTTATTATGAAAATACTAAATAAAAGTATTGCTTTTTTTTTCAAAAATGTTTTATGTCATAAGCTCTTTAAGCAATGTGTTTATCTGGCTAAATCACAGTAAACTGCACTGAAACAAATATTTGTATTATAAACAAATGATCAAAAGATTAATTTAAAATGTTTACTTTTTAAAATACACACAGGACAGACAATATCCCTGTTGATGACATGTCACAGTTACCACACAGATCCAAACAACTCCCAACCAACAACAGTTGCACAACCACAGGAGCCTGACGTGTAAAGTAGGGGGGCTATGGGGGAGAAGGGAGGGAGGGGTTCTCCCTTCACTGAAGCCCGTTTCCAAGCTGGCTCCATAAAAGTCATTTCAAGCGACCTCTTCCACACTCGCCGACATCGACACGTTCTCTCAGTATCACCCGTTTCTTCGGCTCCCACCATAATTCCCCCGGCAACCACACACTCCTCCTCCTCCTCGTTTAGTTTATTAGACATCAGTGATTTAACTCGAACTTAGCTGCACGTGCACGCTGGCTGGGGGGGTGGGGGGCTTTGAGGATCATCTCAAAGAGCTCCAGCGTCTTCAGTGGAATATCAACTATTTGCTTTGAAGCGTTGCAAAGATGAAGTGATTTCTTTAGTCTCCGACAGAACGAGACTCCGGCTGTGTATACCAACATATGCCTCAGATAACAGGAACACTTATAATTAAGTGACGTTAAACTGATGTCTGAATGACATTTCAGTGAATATATAATCATGCCAATCTGGATCTTCATCTCCAATTATATGGAAAGAAAATACTCAATTATGAGGTTAGAAAATTAGCTATAACTACAAAGTAAAAGCTGGAGGAATGTATTTCTAATTTACTTAATGAAAGATGTTCGGTGGAGCCTCTCCTGTGAAACTCTCATCATTTTGACTTTGATCATCGGCCACCAAAATCAAATGAGCTCATCTTTGATGGCAGACCTGAAAAAGGCTTCTGGGAGATTTCAGACGTCCCTTTTCAAACTGCATTCATCTTTCTTTTTTTTTTTACCAAATGTATAACTATATCCTTCAGGTTTGAATGGATCCAAAAGGCTTTCCATAAACAACACAGATATAAACAGGAATAAGTACTTCACTCACTTCACTGCCCTTTTCGCACAAACTAATGGAGAGACAGAAAAACCAAACATAACGTCTCCCACCAGCTCGGACTGTCAGGTGGACAAACACTAATCAACCAGAACATTAGAACCACCTTTCAAATATTGTGTCAGTCTCCCTTTATTTCTGTTAAAATGATTCATCTGACCCGATAACCTTCGTCATGTTTCGTGTTCCATTTCTCACATCTGCTGTTTGAGCTTTTAGCGTTTGACAGGGATCAGCACGACGATCCTGATTTATCTGCAGTGGTGCAAAACAAACTGTGATGCTCTGTGTCTTCTGACACTTTTCTATCAGAACCAACGTGAACTTCTGCAGTGAACTTCTGCAGTGGTTTGAGCTTCAGTTGGCTCGTCTGCTGGATCAGACCACGTCGAGTCGACCTTAGCTTTCCTTATGGATCGATGAGCCTCGGCCAATCATGACCCTGACTTCACTTCTACTCCTTCCTTGGACCACTTTGGAATAAATTTGGACTCCTGCAGAATAGAACCAATTTGCTCCTTAACGAATCCAGTCAAACGTTGCATATGAGCGCTTGCTTTCAAAACAAACTGATTATGTCTCATATGTTCTGAGCGATGAAATTTAATTAATTCAGAAAAATACAGCATAATTAAGAGGTGCAGTAATGATAAGAAGAAAGGAACATATTTATTAATTAGGGATTGAGCTCGGAAGGCCAGGCCTCCGCTTTCAAAATAAAAATCCTTGTTTATTAAAAATTACACCAAAAACCTAAAAAATTCATATTTCGGGATTAGCTAGATGAGAGTTTAGTTGGCTTCCAAAATAAAAGACCCACATATCTTCAAAATAAAAAGAATTTTTTTCTTAAAACCTTCCAAATGTCTATTTTACTAATATTTAAATGGGCCAGAGGCGACTATTGGGCCGAACCCAACGGGCCAGAGACCAGAGTGCGAGGTCCCGATCAAGGCTGCTTGCAGCTTAACATGATGTCTGTTTTATATATTACTTAAATATAAGGTTATTACATGGAAGAAGAGATACACCTATGACTTATTACTTTTTGTAGCCATGTAAAGCGTACAGTATGTTTGCTTGAGTTTGCATATGAAATGTTATGACCGAAAATAACTATTCAGCCGTTCATATATCCCACGTACTAACAGACACGAACAGAGAAGGTCATAATGTTATGGCCGATCAGCGCATGTTATCAGGAACAATATCCAGCACCACTGACAAACAAATATAAGTATGTTTTATACTTCAGACAGGGTATGGATCATTAAGGAGGGAATGGATGTTACTACCATATGATGTCTCATACATGTATATACTGTTTATTAATGCAGTACGACATAATTTGTCGGAATGTAAAAAAACACCTGCTCATCCGAGCGCTGACGGAGACGACGCAGAACGGGGCTGCTCACGGCCTTCAGCATCATTACACTTGATTAAATTGATCAAGCTCTCAACTGAGGAAGCTAAT
The DNA here is from genome assembly GCF_963383615.2 of Lipophrys pholis. Taxonomy (NCBI): domain Eukaryota; kingdom Metazoa; phylum Chordata; class Actinopteri; order Blenniiformes; family Blenniidae; genus Lipophrys; species Lipophrys pholis. The sequence goes on along the minus strand of NC_137627.1, from coordinate 22,576,349 downwards.
TTGCCCTTCAGGAACGGAGCAACGTGCAGTAATCACTTAAATCTGCAAGTGATCACCGTAGCCTCAACCAAGCCCACATTCATTTTTCACCCCCTCATCTAATCGCCATTTCCTGCGTTCTGCGATCTATCAGTTCAAGAGATAAAAGAGAAGGAAAGAAGTCTGGAATTTAACACAGAGATTAACTGTATGACAGAAATGAGCCATGGAGATCCTTTCAAGATAAAAAATCACTGGACGGCTTTAAAATATTCTACATTCTCGAAGTCTTTGAGTACTTAGAATTGCTCTGATTGCATTTTCCTTTTTTTTTTTTTTTTTTTTTTAATGAATAAAATTTTATTCTACCTAATAACATAAAGTCATCTCCGCACAGTCCGAACAGATGTCGTCAGTTTTCTGTGTGAGCAAAGTTACAGTAACAGAGAATAAAAAAGTAAGAAACCTTGTAAAATTTAAGAGGCAATCCAGTCATCACTTTTGTTTCACACATTAGGTCTGACTGACTGGGCGCGCAGCACAGCAAGATGAGAACAGCTCCGTAAAAACCACGCATGAACGCAACACTAAAACCGGATGAAATGTACCGTCGTTTTATGGGACAGTAACTCAGGGTTTTACATTACGCTGAGGCCATTAGCTGATGCTGTTACACAGAAAGTGACTTTCAGTGAGTGGGGCGAGCTCCGGCTCAAGGACGCCAGTCTGAACCGATGGGACACCGTCTGTGTGACGGCTGCACTCGCTGTGATTGGACCTGTGGCATTTCATCACACGGACAAGCTGCCGCTCTCCAAATTTAAGCCCAAATGTGTTTCCACAGTGTGAGCGGCCATCAGCGCTCTATTGATTCATCCGAACCGTGTTGGGTGACGGTTCAGTTGGACGACTGAGTGGAAAGCTGGACGCAGATGAAAGGTCTCAGCTGATCGTGAAGCACACTGACACCGACAGCAACTGACTTCAATCTTCTAATGTCTCTGTTCCTTCTAAGTAATTGGATCAGACTTTGATGAAAAAATAGATTCAAAGGTATTTACGCTTGTGTTGTGGGGATATCTGACCCTGGAATTGTGTGGATCAGGCTCATCATACAGTCTTCATCCACACATTGTGTTTTGAAGACAAAATCTAAAATCAGCATTAAGATTTATGACGCTACAACTAAAATGTTGCGTATCCCCAAATAAGTACAAAGACGGTATGAACTACTTCTTTTTTTTTACAAACTTTTGTTCAATCAGCCAGATATCATAGATTAGTGTTGCACATTAACAGAAACACACAGTAATTCCCAAATCCTCTTAGTGCTGTTTGAGGCTCAGTGTCGAGTTTTGAAGGAGGCAAAAGTTTAAACCGTCCACAAACCAGACACTATTTCATATATTTTTTAAAGCAGATTTGCTGAAGAAAACATCCATCTACTAACATCTAATATCCACATTATGTGCTTTAACAGTCACAATGAGTTGGATCTGATCATAGTACCAAGTTGGGTAAACAATTTACAAACACAGTTACTGGCAATTAAGAGAAAGATTTACCATGATTTTGTGTAAATCTGTTTAATTACACGCACAAGTAGAGATTAAGGATTTACTTTGTGTACATTTTGTTGTTGAGTTCACTTCGAATAACAGCATGAGACATCACGTGGAAACAGGAGTATTTAAATGAGGCATTATGCTGTTAACACAATTATCAGACTGAAATAATGGCTATAGCACCGCTGTAGAAAAAAGCTATATGGGAGATGATTATTTAGGTGTTTGGTTTTTAGATTTACTTGTTAATAAGGGTTTTCTTTCATTAACCAAAACCAATGGATTTTGCATCACCTGTGGAGATTTTAATGGTTTCACCCAGTTGAGTGGACTGTATTTAAGGCGCCTTTTAACAACATTCATGGTTCTACTGCTGGAGAAACCACACTTCTGAATCCTCCAATGCGCTTTTTGCACTTTTTGTTACGATGCACTTTTAAAAATAAAAGAAAACAACAAAAAGAAGTGGACCACTCAAAAAGTTGACTCCGTCACTGTTCAAAGCGCTCCCCGGCCAGTCTAAACACACAATAAGGTCAGGAGAGCTTTTTTTATTAGTCGTTAAAAGGTGCTTTAATCTGTTTAATTCCTTATTTGTAATGAGCAGGCCCTTTGTGGGATGAGTAAGGTACCAGATAAGTTGGGGGAAGCCAAAATGTCTTTTTTTAAAGTCTTATTAACAATTTAACCATACATTTATTCCTGTAAAAAACAGGAGCATCACTGGCAGCTAAAATAAACTTAAAGGGGTCATATTATTCAGCTTTTCAACACTTTCACATGGTCTCGTTGGTTCAAAAACGTTGTATTCAAACTTTATTGCTCCAAATCCAGCTTTTCCTTGATTTTCCTCGGTTTGAATATTGGATCATATGAGCTGCATTCAGAATCTGCTGTGTCTGTGTGAGCTGGACTGGCTCCGCCCAAACATGCCCATCTTGGGAAGAGGAGGAAGTACTTCCTCTCGTGGTGCCATGTGCCAGAGCAGCGCTGCCTAATTGTGGGAGGGTCAAAGGGAGGGCCTACCTTGATTAGGATTGGCTAAACCCCTGATGACACTATGTAGGATTTGATTTCTGATTGGCTGGTTGGAGCAACACACTTTTTAAAAACTGAAACAAGCCCGGTAGAGCGAGGACAGATTTTCTTCACTTCTGGGGCGTCATTCCAGGTTTGGAGACGATTATTAATGTTGGAAAACCTTTAGAAAGTGAATTTTGCATAATATGACCCCTTTAAAAAAAAAGAAGAAAAAAAGACTTGTTGTTGCAAGAATAATCCTGCTCAATTTCAAACAAACAAACAAACAAACAAACAAACAAACAAACAAACAAACAAACAAACTCAACTTCCTTCCCAATCAGCAGGTTGTTTCCTGATTCTAAAAGTTACTGGTTGGGTGCTACTGGGAACATTTTGTTCGGAGTAGACACTTGGTTGTAAGTGATGAGCAACACCAACGCTACTTCTTTAGTGTGGAACCAAGAACCCGAGTGTCTCCTTCACATACTGCTTACAAGCCTGCCAACAAACTGTGGAACGATGGATTTTTATTCTGCAACCAGCAGCTGTCCAGAGTCCAGGAGTGCATCTGTGACTTACAATAGCAGAGTTAAGATCAGAAGGTCAGAAGGTCAGAAGAACAAAGAGTATAGGTGGTTTGGTTTGAGGAGAATTCACATGGTATGAACATATCCTAACATCAACCCTAAACATGTGTTTGCATCGCTGTGCGACGCTGTATCGCCTCTGGTCCAAGATACCATCAGCTGCTTTCTCAGCACTTTCACATCTCTGCTGGATAATAAAGTACTGAACTGTTGCGGAAGGAAAATGTGTCACATGGACCTGGGAGAGTAAATGATTATAATGTTTATCACTATGCTGTGTAAAGTTACCGCAGCCTTGAGGGTAAAATATTGCAATGTTGCATAACCTTCAGAAGCTATTATGAACCAGTGTGAGAATGCATCTTAAGAGCTTTTCTGCAATGACACTGCTGTGTCGAGCAAGATTGGAAAAGGAGTTACGCTTGATGCTAGTGCAATACGCTCTCGCAAATCTGCCGCTCATCCAACAAATGCGCGCTCCTTCAAACTGTGCCGCCATTCAAAATTGGTTTACTGCTAAGAAGCGCTGTAACAATGAAATAATTTACCAAACAAATTCTCACACTTTCTGTGCAATGACTGGACAACACAGTGCAGATTATCCTTGAATACATCAAGACTGATTGTCATGGTTGGTCGTGGCTTGAGTTGTTGTGATTGTACCTCTGAAGGCCTAAGAAAAATATCAGAATCACAGACTGGTGTTGATTATATTTTGTCCATGATTACTTATTAAATAATTCCAAATGGTCTGTCCGCTTCATCTCATAGCTTCTGCCCCGGCCGGCTGCGCTGCTTCCAGACACGTACTTCCATATTAAAGCTTTTAACCAGTCACATTTCAGCCATCACCTGATGCCGTGTAAAGAAATCTGCCTGAGGCCTTCACTTTCAATTCTGCAGGCGTAGGCAGTGTAAAACAAGTGTCGGTCCCGCTGCTGCTTCAACCAATCAGATTTTGATATTGGGACTCAGGGCCTTCTAGAAGGCCGAGCGTTACGTCAGTGTATTCAAGCCCTCTGATTGGCTCGTCAGAGAGTTCACTCTCCAGTGCGAGCTGACTGCATCTGTAGCCAGCTGCATGAACAAAAATATAGTTGTGTTTATTTAATAGAGGTTTTATCAACCCACAATGACTAAAGAAGAAGATAAAGACATTTGGTTGCAGATTTTTCAAAACAGACTTTTCCAAGAGGTCATTGAACGCACCGTAGCACTCTAGCGCAGAGGTCCAGTGCAATTTAGTTGCGCTCACTACAAACCCCATGTCAGGATTCAGGATTCTATTATTTGCCATTATATTATTTTCAAGACCACGAAAAGCTGACGTCTGTCACCCTCCTCGACCCCCAGAAGTTTTGGGAAAAGCAGCCGCTTTTTTATGCAGCTACAACAGAAAGTGAGACTGAATTTGGATTTTTTTTCATTCATAAAGGTATTTATTCTGGCTACACGAGTATCTATCTGTAATGCAAAGGGTTTTTATACTGCATTTCTGCATGGTAATATGGTTGACTCAGACCAGCACTAGTGAAGGCCTCGGTCTGAAATGCACGGCCCACCACTGGATTATACGAACCCTTAAAATATTGTACATCACAAAGTAGCTGGTTTACTTCCACACTAAAAGTTTACCACTGAATTGAAAATGTCATCACAAGCCAACCGTTGGTAGTGAAGCGGGGACAAAATTAAACTGCTCCTAGGAAGTTTTCAGATACAGTATATTTCTAGCCAGACATACACTATATTAGACAACCTATTACTGTATCATTCTAGCACATTTGAGCCTTTCCGACACTGTCGGGACTCGGTCGCAGCAGAAATGACCTCAATTACAGCACAGACATAAATAAGACCGCCTCCACTGGAAGTTGTGTGCCTGTCTTACAGGTGGAGCTCTACCTGCACCGACACTTCAAGGATAAGGCAAAGACGACGTGACACAGCAAAATTAAGCAACAAGCTGAAATTAAAATGCTGCTTATCTTCAAATAAGTAGCCATAAAGGAGCCATTACAAACCCGTGTTCAGCGAGACATCATAGATCAGTACTGTACATTAATAAACAGTATAAAAATGGTATTTACAGTCATTCTTAAATCCTCTTAGAGTTTCCACTTTAGCCTCCTTCAAACTGTTCACAATCCAAACACTATTTGTGATTATTTTCTCAAAGAATAGTCAGAAAACATCCTTCCGCCCATTTTCAATAAGCAGATTATTTAAGTACGGACGCTAAAGAGCAGGATACATCCTGAGCTCGTCACATGTTTTGCCACTGGAGAGTTAAGAATGAAGCCTGTGGTTCCTGAAGTGGGGGGAGAAGGCGTCGATCCTGTGGGTGCTACGGTGCTCTAGCACCCACTGAAAAGGTTGCGCACCCACTGGGGGATAGCCAATCCCAAAAATTAATGAAAAGAAGAAAAATAAACAAAACTACATCTTCAGATCTTTTTTAGAATTTTTTTTGACCCGTTTAGTATTACATTTTCAGTTTGTATCAAAGATTTACGAAATAGAAGTGGAGCTGAGTTCGAAAGGTAAACATGAGTGTGTGTAGGTCCCGATGGGTTCCCTGGAAATGTTGGTATTTCTTAAAGGAGACCATCGTCGTGGTTCAAGCTTTGTCTCTTGTGCTTTTTGTAGGATTCTAACTCTGACTCTCGTTTCAGGCTCCTTGGCTTCCCCTCCTCATGTCTGATTGCTGCTCCCCACCCTGATGTCTTTCCCCTGTGCCTGAGTGCGTGATCGACTTCGCCTGGTGGCTCCAGTGTTCCTGCGTCTCAGTGTCGCTTGTGGATAACGCTCCATTGTTCTCATGGACTTTGGTTTTTAATCTTTTTTTGGGAAATCAAATGAGCTCCTTGGATTGTCGCAGCAGTGTATGGCGTTTTGAATCCACCTCTCCCAAGCCAAATGTAAACGCCATGTAGAAAAGATTTGAGAACCATGGAACATGGATGGGTTTTTAGAAAGAAGAAGAACAAAGAAGAAGAAAGAACACTTGAAAAAACACCCAAGAAACTCCACCTGGAACGTCCCTGAGCAAGAATTGAACTTGGTTCTTTGAGTTGGTAGTGCAGGGTACGCCCTGGAAAGATCAGCAGTCCATCAAAGAGACAGACACACATTCGAAGCACCAATTCACAAAATCCACATCTTTGAACCTTGGGAGAACACCTCAGAAAAACCAAAGCATGCACATTAAGAACATGCAAACACCGCACGGAATCAAAACACAGTGCTGATCACTACACAACCTCAAGAAATACCGATAAACCAGTATGTAATTTTGAGTTCTCCAAGTGCACAGTCAGCCAAGTATAACCTGATCTCTTCATTAAAGATCTGGAATAAATATGCACAAAACTGAGAGAGTTCTTTGAGTCCAGTACTCTCTTTTTGTTTCCCCTCTTAGAGAAATGACGAGCAGACCCATGATCGCACCAGCGTGCCAAACAAGCCAGCCCTCGACTCTTCAAGAGAGTGCAACCTGATGAAAAGAGCACCGCTTCACTCGCGGCTTCGGACATGACAGCGAGGCCAGATGGCAATTTTCTTACATCAGACCCCGCAGCACAACAGCCAACAGAAAACGACGACAGCTGACAGAGACGGGTGACACCAGCAGAATACCGCGGACCGTCGGCGGGCCACAAAAACCGGAAAGGGCAGAGACACAGTGGCATCTTCATGAGCAAAAATCAGCCGTTTGGACGCATGAGAGGTATGAGCCGCATGTAATTCCCCTTTCAAGGTAAAGCTTTTTCCCTACGCCAACACTGAGTAATTGGATTCTCCTCCCACCACAAGGGAAAACCACTGAACTGTGACATCGAAAAGAAGGGGAAGCTTTGTTTTAAGGGCGTTTAACACTGTCCACACTTCTTTCTCTGAGATGAATTTTATCATTTGGTCACACTTTTGTTTTCTGAGATTGAAGCAAAGATGCCTCAGCAGAATAATCAAAGTTTTACACTCAAACCACCTAGCAGGAAGTCTTCAGTGTGTGTGTGTGTGTGTGTGTGTGTAACCTTGAACTTGAGTATTCTGCTCCCACTTCCATTATTTCTCATGAGACGGTTTGTTGCCGCCTGATGACTCTGTTCAATCATTTGGATTCATGTAAACACAACACAGAGAGCCTCTGACGATGCTACAAAGCTGCAGCAGAGCACACAAAGAAGATACAACCAAAAGCACCAATCTAAAAGCACAGCAGCTTCATCTACCTAATAAGTGTGTAAAATGACCATAAATCAATGCACTCGTCCCTTGGATGTGAGCAATAATGTGAAATCTGTGAGTGTGAATCAGTGAAACAAGCCTGGACTTTATAAGTGATTTGCCATCAGATGACTTTCCCTTGTTGTGAACATCAGCACAAAGCAGAAATCAAACAGGGAAAAAAAAAAAGAAAAATCACAGGAGTGTCCCACAGAAGTGGCACTTCTCTGCAACAGACCCGTTCTCTGTCTTACCCACACTGGTGGCTGTCTGGGTACTCTGTAGGATACTGCAGCACAACAGGCTCCCGAACCGGACTGTCCACCACCTCCGCCGCCCCGTCCCTCAGGTACGGGTTGCCTGGCAAGTCTCCGTTTACCTCCGAGTGTGTCCCCGGTGGCGGCGGCATGCCGGAGGGCTCCTCGGTCTGAGGATCGGGCTCTGTGACCTCCTCCTCCATCAGTGTCTTAGATGCAGTGGTGGCTCCAGCAGCAGCAGCAGCAGCAGCAGCAGCAGCAGCGGCACACTGCCCGTCCACAGACCACTGAGCCCAGCTGCCTCCACAGTCTGGGCTTGTCCCAGAGCAGCAGCATCAGTGCCCACAAATCCGTTGTTAATATTTGAGCAGAGAGAGCAGCAGGTATACGGCGGCTCCTCTCACACTCCACTCCTTGGCTCCTCGCTCCCTCCCTCCCTCTCTCAGTGACTCTCTCTCTCTCCCTCTCTCTCACTCTCCAGAGCAAACATTCCTCCACCTGGGGAAACTGAGTGGAGGGCTCATTAGCGAGTCCCAATGACAGACTCGGCTCTGCCTGCCTGCGGCTGTGTTCACAAAATACACAGAGGCTGGAGAGAGGGAGCGGCGGGAAAAAAAAAGCGAGAGAAGCAAAGAAATGAGAAATAACAGACAAATAGAGAACGAGTCACCAGCTGAGACTGCCAGAGGAATCAAAAGAGGATGAGGAGGGAGGATTGAGATATGAGGCAGAAGAGAAAGTGAGTGTGGATTGTGCTTACAGTGCGCTCTGCAGGTCAACACAGGGATGCTGTGCAGCCACATCGCAGACGTCTCGTGGAGGAGAGCGCGTCCGGTGACCGCGTGCGCCACCGTGTGGAGCAAGAGCGCGCGCAGGATGAGGATGGAGGATGAAGGATGGAGATGGTGGGCGAGGCGGCGGCGACCCGGCAGGGGGTCCACACACCGAGAGAGCTGTGCTGAGTAGATCACAGCTCCCGTACATCACATCGACCCCCAACACACACACACACACACACACACACACACACACACACACACACACACACACACACACACACACACACACACACACACACACACACACACACACACACACACACACACACACACACACACACACAGCTTGTCATCAGTATGACAGAAATTACATTCACCCACATTAGCACCAGCAGGCGTGAGAGCTGGGACTCTAATTAAAAGTCAGATGGTGGTCTATGATGGATTGATGTCGGTTTTAACAGCCTACACGAGCGTATGTTGGTATTTCAACGCATCATAGGTCAAATGCTTTTCTATTGGGAGACTTACAGCCAATGATCTAATCAAACAACTTTGAAGAGCATAAAACAAATGCCTTTAATTTAATATTATTTCTTATATGCTGAAAATATATTAATTTTGGGCGTGTTTTTCCCCCACACAGTATCCACCATATGGTGTCACACTGCAGCAGAGATGAGCATCAGACTCAGTAACGATAAGAATAATAACAACTGGACGTGGACAACTCCCGAGTTCTGGTGGAGGCAGACAACAGGTGTGGGCCTGAGGGGAGCAGCACGAGTTCACTCCGCTCTGAAAATGAGCTGCAGCTCGTTTATTTCCCGAAAAAGACAATCTAGTTCCCGAGTTCCATGCCTTACCTCTGAGGGTGTTAAATGTCTAAAGGTAATCGGTCAATTCTGTGAATCGATGCTGTCTGTAGGATCCAGTTTAGAGACAGTTGACGCTCCTCAATCAGTCCCGTCGATCGATCCGAGAGATGATCCGGATGACTGCAGCGTCAAAAGTGGAATAATCCTTTATTTACAAAGCGTGCTCAGTTCTTCCCATGTTAAAACACAGATTAGAGCTCTCACTGGCAGGTTTATTAAGTGAGTGGGGTGTTTTCCTCTCTAATTTGAAGTCCAGCAGTGACGCGCCTCGAGTTGCACTTTTGTCGCCAAACTCTCATCAATGTTCCAAACCCTCTCCTCCCTGCTGCCCGCCGTATCCAGTCATAGACAGAGCCTCTGGAGTGCAGTCGCGCAAATAATCACCGCACAGCTCCAATGTCTTAAAATAAAAATCCATGAACGGTGAGGAGCCACGCACACGCTCACAGGTGCCGCGCGTAATGAGCGCAGCTCACTGAGCGCGGCGCGCCGGAGACGCACCGACCCGAGTCGATACGCAATCGAGAGTCGAGCCGCGGATTGGCTGCTTTTACGAGTTCGCCTTAATCGGTTTGTTGTGTCGCGTTCAACCGGAGAAACTGCCGGCAAGCTTTGACAACGTGTAACTGGACAGATTTATTTTCAGCCAGTCATCCTGCCTCTTTTTCTTTGGGTCTAAATCTCAGAAGTGAATCAATAAAAAACGAGCCAAAAACAGACTTGATTTATTATGAAGACACTAAAAGAAGACAGTCTTTCTCAGATGAGCCAGAAGGATAATGGCTTAGGTTGATTGTTTGTCTTTGTGTGGTAATTTGTTTGCAGTGTTAAGGACAACACTTTAGATCCATTGGATCCTTCTGTGTGGAGTTTGCACGTTCTCCTTGTGCAGTTTGCTCCAACCGTCCTTAAGTTTGTGTTTGAGGAACCTGCTTCTTCAATTGTCGGCTGGGATCAGCTCCTGCATCACTTGTTTCTTCATTTGGTTGTTAAATTGCAGCATGGATGAGTGATGGAGAGCGCTGTTGTCTCTCCTCTGCTCCAGTCTAAGCTTGAGGTCCTTTCTCTAAAAAGTTTACGTACATGGGTTAAAACCTAAATTGCACATTGGTGTAAATATGATTGTGCTGTACTATATTGTCTCTGTGTTTCCACTGCTACGGACTGGAAACCTGCCTAAGTTTTATTTTTTTATTTAACTTTTTTTATTTTCTCACTTGAAGTTTCTGTAATTTTTAGCAACATGAATAAAGCCTGATGAAGTTGGCATAAAACGTGCATGTTCACAATAGTTCAAACCTATTGTAGTGTAGGTTTGAAAAATCACAATCTTTTATCAATTAGTTTTTGTACTGATGGGTGTTTCCCAGTTTGGTTTACCTTTACATTCAATTCTTATAGCTCAGCGCAATTATCCCTTCACAGGATTTAATCTTTGGAAACTATTGGATGGATTTAGCTGTAAAACTCGATGGCTCAAGCACACACTAGTGTTTCTAACGATCCACTGGGGGATCGCCCAAATAACACTCCAGAGACAGCACAAGAAGGACAGGGCGACAAATGTTTGTCAACAAGTGAGGAAATTATGATTATGCTATATAGTCTTATTCATCTTGAGTCTCTCCATGCCAAGGTGATTGAAAAATCTTTTGGGGTTTTAATGAGTGCATTAGTGGAGTTTTCATGTTTTCCCTGAGCAAGCATGGGGTGTAAGAGCAGCGGGGAGACTGAGTGTAGACTTTACTCGTTCGACTCGAGGTGTTTAGTTCACTGAAAATTCATGTTTAAGTATAATTTATTATGTAATGTTGAATGAGCTGTTAGAATGAGGAGGATTTGTCTTTCTGCTGCTCCCTTCATGGTCACTGCCACCACAGATGGTGACCAGCATGTCGACACATGTCTTATATTTTATGTTCACACACAAACTCACTGCTCAAACCTCTTGTTCAGGTTGGTATGGCCAAAGGTGGAACCATTTCATTCAGCCTGGACCCTTTGTTTTAAAATGCTGTGTTTATTGGGGCAAACAAAAATAAATCAATGCATGTCGATTATGATTATGATATTATCTAAATAGATTTGTTTTGCTTAAACAATAAAACATGTTGTTGTTGTTGTTGTTGTTGTTGTTGTTGTTGTTGTTGTTGTTGTTGTTGTTGTTGTTGTTGTTGTTAAGCACGATTATCTAGCATATATACAAACTGTGTAATGTCTGGACCAATCACAGTCTACACTCTTCTATATTTTCTATAACAAATTTTTCCAACAAAAAGAGTTTGCTCCACTTACGGCTTTAGAGTTTGATTTGAAGAATCAAAAAGCAATCACAAGATGTTCTGAGATTACTTATTCATTTGTCTATAATAACAATGTAATCTGGGCTTTTGAACTTCGGGCAAATACACATGATCATAGGCGACCCTCAGTGGAAAATATGTGGACATCACTGCCCCCAAATTATGTGTTTGGATAAAACGTGTTGGCTCTCGTTAATGTTCATTAAATTAGACCTGTTGCATGACAGCAGGAAGCTCTGGTCTAAACTAGTGTACTGTACTGTTGCGTGTGTAGCACCTGAAAGCGAATGCTTGTATATAATGTATTTCTGTGTTTACAGTTAATATTGTATTCAACTTTAGTTGGTTATTTTCTGTTCTTGTGTTCATGTAGTTAATCATATTGGCCAGCAGGGGGCCGAGTGAAGACTGTATAAGATAAACAGAGCCAGTCAAGTGAGAGAAGAGGAGTGGCTTTGGTTTTGGTTTCCGGTGTTGAAGGCGAAGCTGTGGGTGATCCCGTTTGGTTTGATGGTGACTTGATTCTGTACCTGTCCTGCCAGTAGTAAATAAAGTCAACTGATCTTCACGCCACGTCGATGCCGTCTGAGTGGTGTAACATTTTGGAGGTCCCACCGAGATCGAGACGGACATTATTTCACGGCAGAGGACTGGTTTCAACTCCAGAAAAGCGGTAAAAATCGGACATGTGCGCTGTCAGAGTCAACTAAGTGAGCTAACGCTAGCTCTAGAGAACAGTTGACGTGTAGTGGGAGCTACGCAGTCTCGTTTCTGTGTTTTTTTACGCAAGTTGCTACGAGTTATAGTTTGATGCAAAGATGTCGGAGCAGCGAGAAGAGTTTATGTTGGAGATAGAAGCGAAATTAACTGGACTGAGCTTGAAACAACTACGGCAAGTCTGTGAGTTTTGTAAAATTACTGAAAAAGACTCCGAGGACATTCAGAACAAGACGCGCCGTGCGCTCGTTAAGCTCATTGTTAACTTTTGCGAACGTGAGGAGCTGTTGGAGAGAGAAGATGAAGGCATGACGGTGCTTTTGGAGTTGAACGATGCACTCGATGCTATGCGGGAGGTCCCAGCGGAGACCGACGACGCGGGAGCGGCGCCATCTTACTCATCGCCTGCAGCTGGCGACAAGGAGGAGGAGACGGTGGGCCAAGCTCAAGGGGCGTTGGGACGACAACATGGCTACTTTACACCGCCATCTTCTAAGACACAAGTCATGCACGAGACATCGCGGGAGAAGGAAACTCAAAGCAGAGGTAGAGAGTCCATGAGCAACAACGGCTGGCCTTCCAGTGCTGTCAGAAAGGACTTCAAGATAAATGGACAAATCGGTGAGTCAATCTCGAAGGACAGTCTGAGCTTCAGCAGCCTTGAACACCAGATTGAAAGTGGATTAAGGAAAGGTTACCCAGAAGTGGAAGTCGTGGAGGCTGTAATTCGTGCTGTAAATCCTCGCTTGAAACTGAGAAGTTATTTAGAGGGTAAAATAGACCTCACCCTAGCTACTCTCAGGCAAATCTTAGGAGCCCACTATGCAGAAAAAGATGCAACTGTACTGTACCAACAACTGACCAAAGCTGTACAGGGGGCTGGGGAAAGTGCACTTGACTTTCTAGTGCGAGTTCTGGATTTGCGGCAAAAGGTCCTGTTTGCATCTGAACGTGCTCAGTCTGGCCTGAAGTATAACAAAGAACTAGTATATAGCCAGTGTTCTCAATCCATCATGACAGGCTTGTCAAATGATAACATCAGAACAGAAATGAGAATCTATCTCCAGGATGAGACAAGTAGTGATGAGTCGCTTTTACAGAAAATGCAAACTGCCGAATACAATGAAAATGAAAGAGCTCAAAAGAGTAAAGCCACAACTAAAGCAGCTTACAGGGCAGGTTTGAGTGCAGTTGAGAGAAGTGAGGATGAGGATGGCCCTTCACCAACCCCGGTTTGTACTAAGCCCAAAAAGCCAATTAAAGATAACTCTCTATTTACAAAAATGGAGGAGAACAACACAGCAATTAGGGAGCTCACAGGTCAAGTAGCGTCCCTTGTACAAACTGTCCAGCACAGGGGCAAAATTGTCGACTACAAAACAACCCAGGCTCAAGTAGATACTTTTAAAAGACCGAAGAGACAATGTGTGGCATGTCAGCAAGAGAAAAAGGATTGCACCCATTGTTTCAAGTGTGGCAGTGACACACATTGGGCAAGGGGTTGCAAAGTGGGGGGCAGACAGAAATATTCGGGAAACGTGTAGAGGCTGTGACTGGGGGACGACCCATAGCCTCTGAAGTAAAGTCCCAGAATAACTCAAAGCTGAAACCTCAAACAGGGTGTGTAGACTTGTGCAAAGTTAAGGTGGAAAGAAAAAAACTTCCAGCTTATCATCCCTCAACATCTTCAAAAGTAAATGTGAACCTCAAAGATTACCAACCCTCTCACTCAAACAAGCCTAGTACAAAATGCAAACAAGTGGCACAACTAGTTGGCAAAAAGTGTCTTGTCTGGTGCAAAATGAACAATGTTAAGACACAAGCCTTGTGGGACACAGGAGCCCAAGTGTCCATTATGAGTGAGGCTTGGAAATCTCAAAACTTACCTGATACGATAACCCGTCCAATCAGCGACCTGTTAAATAGTGATGAACTACTGGACTTAAGAGCTGCGAATGGCTCAGCAATTCCCTTTGAGGGCTGGGTTCCAGTTAGTTTCAGTCTGTGTGATCCAAATGCAAAACAGGCAAAGGCTGAGGAGATATTAGTTCCAGTTCTCGTGAGTAGAGACATATTGCAGAGGCCTATAATAGGATTTAATGCCATTGAGGAAATTCTAACAAACAAGGAAGACCAGATTCAGCCCAGTGAAAGTATTTCCTTGCTTAGAAGTGCATTAAAACTAGGATCAGGAAAGGCAGAAGCATTGCTAAATGCCATTCAGAACGCTACAAATGAGAATGTCACTTACCTTGTTCGAACAGGACGCACATCCATTGTGGTCCCAGGGGGACAAATGAAATGTATTACTTGTCCTGTTAAAACAGATGGCAAAGTAAGGACGGAAATGCTTTTTGAACCAGAGGGGAACTTATCATTGGAGGAAGGACTTAAAATCACCTGTCAACTAATAAGTGTTTCCTGTTCCTCTCGTAAAGTTAACATTTATGTGAGGAATACCCTTCAACATGACATCACAATACCAAGTAAAACGGTGATAGGGAGCATACAGAGAATAAGTGATTATAACTTGGTGCAACCAGAGGAAAACGTTGTTACTCCCGTTGTTACAGAAAGTTCACAGAGCCTATCGTGCTCCACCAACGGATCTCCTCAAGGCGGCTCTCAAGAGAAACCATATGATCCACCCGTCAACCTGGACCATTTGACCAGTGAACAAGAAGTCGTGGTGAAACAAATGCTCAGGGAGGAATCCGGCGCATTTGCCAGAAATTCAGATGATGTAGGTTACATCAAAAACTTAAAAATGGACATTAAGTTAACTGACGGTGTCCCTGTAGCCAAAACATACAATGCAATACCACGTCCATTGTATGAGGAGGTCAAGAATCACATTCAGGACTTGTTGAACAAAGATTTTATCCGCAAATCCACTTCTCCATATGCAGCTGCAGTCGTTTGCGTGAGAAAAAGAGACGGGAGCCTGAGACTCTGCATTGACTACAGGGGGCTCAATAAAAAGACAATCCCAGATAGGCATCCTATACCACGCATACAGGAGATACTTGATGGTCTTGGTGGAAACGTTTGGTTCAGTGTCCTGGACCAAGGCAAAGCGTATCATCAAGGGAGCGTTAGTGAGGATTCAAAGGAATTCACTGCCTTTACTACCCCATGGGGGCTGTACGAATGGAACAGAATTCCATTTGGGCTCACAAATGCACCAGCAACTTTCCAGCGTAGTATGGAAGAGAGTCTAGAAGGCCTGAGAGACAAAATATGCATTCCATATTTAGATGATATTTTGGTGTACAGTAAAACATTCACACAGCATGTTGAGGATGTGCGAGCTGTCCTAAAACGACAAGAAGACTGGGGAATTAAACTGAGGCCAGATAAGTGTGACCTGTTCAAAAATGAAGTCCGCTATCTTGGCAAAGTGATCTCAGCTGAAGGCTACAGGATGGACAACAAAGAAATAGCAGTTGTTCAAGCGCTGAAAACCAAACCCCCAATGAACATAAAAGAACTGCGTAAACTTCTAGGTTTTCTAGGGTACTATAGAAGCTTCGTGCAAGATTTTTCTCGCCATGCAAAATGTCTCTATGACTTGCTCTCGACAGACGTAACCCCAAACACTGAGTCAAAGCCTACCTCCCGGTCAATTGGGGCTGGACAACTCCCCCCACATCAGAAAATAGTCTGGAATGACACCCACCAGCAAGCTCTGAACTATTTAGTTGATGTCCTGACTAATCCACCTGTGATGGCCTATCCAAGGTTTGAGGATCCATTCATTCTTCACGTGGATGCATCAGAACAAGGACTGGGAGCAGTCTTATACCAGAGGCAGGAAGGAAAACTCAGAGTTATTGGGTACGGCTCACGGACTTTGACACCAGCAGAAAAAAACTACCGATTGCATTCAGGGAAGCTCGAGTTTTTAGCGCTCAAATGGGCTGTTACAGACAGGTTCAGAGATTATTTGTTTTATGCTCCCTCTGTAACAGTCTACAGTGATAACAACCCTGTTACTTATGTCTTGAGCACAGCTAAACTGAACGCAACCGGACATCGCTGGGTGTCTGAGCTCGCAGACTTCAACATAACACTGAAGTATCGTCCAGGAAAAACAAACGCAGACGCAGATTTTCTGTCTCGTACTCCTGTGAGTATGGACTCTTATATGAGCGAGTGTACAGAGCAGTACACCCCTGACATGTTAAACGCAATATTCTGTGCTGTTGAAATGCAAAACCGTCAAGAAGTGGATTGGGTCTCAGCCATTACCTGCAACCCAAAGGTACAGGACTTAGCTGCACATGATCAGCTTGACATAAAGGTAACACTACAGGAGTTACTACAAGCTCAGTTGCAAGACCCACACATATCCCACATACTCCAGTTGAAAACATCAGGGGAAAAACCAGACAGGAGAGCTATAAAGATGGACATGCCAAAAACTAAACAGCTGTTACATGAATGGAAAAGACTACATGTTTCGCAAGATGGTCTGTTAAAACGTAAAACGGCAACATGTACTCAAATTGTGCTTCCGGAACAGTACAAAGAACTGGTGTACAAGTACCTGCATTGTGAGATGGGACATTTAGGGGTAGAACGAGTTTTACACCTTGCGAGGCAGAGGTTTTATTGGCCTGGGATGCAAAAAGATATTAACTTTTTCATATCAGAAATATGTAAATGCAACATCCAGAAAAAACCCCCAGTGCAGAGCAGAGCCCCAATGTGCCATGTGCCTGCAACAGCACCATTCGAAATGGTCTCAATAGACTATCTTCATCTTGAAAAAAGCAGGGGAGGGTATGAGTATATTTTAGTGATCATTGACAACTTCACTAAGTTTGCACAAGCCTACCCAACCCGCAACAAATCAGGCAAAACAGCGGCTGACAAAATCTTTAATGATTTCTCTCTTAAATTCGGTTTCCCTGCTAAAATACATCACGATCAAGGCAAGGAGTTTGAGAATCAGTTATTCAGACGGCTGCAAAAATACACTGGTATGACCAACTCAAAAACAACTCCTTACCACCCGCAAGGAAACCCAGCTGAAAGGTTTAATCGTACCTTACTATCAATGCTGCGGACCTTGGATGAAGAGAAGAAGGAAAAGTGGAGTGAATACGTGAGTAAAGTTGTACATGCGTATAACTGCACCATCAGTGAGGCAACAGGATATTCTCCTTTCTACTTACTTTTTGGTAGAAATCCCCGCCTACCAATCGATCTGATCTTTGGAATTAATGAGGAAAAAGGATGTAATTCACACCAGGAGTATGCTCAGAAATGGCAGCAACAAATGAAGGAAGCGTATGACATCGCATCTAAAACCATCAAAAAGACTACAATAAGGGGAAAAGTGTATTATGATCAAAAGAGACAAAGTTCAGTGCTGTCCCCCGGTGACAGGGTCCTTGTGAGAAATATGTCAGAGCGTGGGGGACCGGGAAAACTACGTTCATACTGGGAGAATCAAATACACATTGTCATCTCACAAAAAGGGAAGGACAGCCCGGTTTATGAAATAAAACCTGAATGTGGCACAGGGAGAGGCAGAATCCTCCATCGTAACATGTTAATGCCATGTAATGCTTTACCACTTCAAGAACCCGCCCAAAGCACTGTAAGAGGACAAAAACCTGATGGCCAACACAAAAAGACACTCAGGAGCAATACACAAAATGAAACATCAGAAAGTTCAGATGAGGAACAACATTACTGGGCTCATAGATTGAGGAACCATCACCACCAGCCCACAGATCAAAATGTTGCACCCCCTATCATTCCTGAAACGGCACCGCAGCCCGAACTTAATGTGGAAGCAGAGGAGTTCAGGGTTGAGACTCCGGTTCAAATGCTGTTGAATGATGACTTCTCCAGGAATGATACAACCGAACATGATGCTCCAGAGGACTCTCAAACTGGTCAGGCAGCAGACCTGCCAAGTTGTCTAGGACCCGAGTTCACTGACACACAGCCACGTAAGTCACAGAGAGAAAGACGACCCAAAGAGACGCTGACGTATGACTCATTGGGCCAACCTACTCACCGTGTGATAGGGCCTTACATTAACCCACTGTATGTGAACACGTTGGCATCAGTACATGGACAATACAGTGTGCCTTGGATACCTGTACAGATGTTTGGTCAACATCTGGTATATCCCACCCTCGTTCCCACAGGATATTACTAAAAAAAAGGAAATTTTTATGTCACTGTGGACTGTTGTGATTACTCTGTGTGGGATCGAGACAGTAACATGGACTGTTTAACTGAGTGGTTACTGTATAATGTGAAAATATGAAGAAAGAAAATAACAAAACGTGATTTGAATGTGATGTCAAATTACCTACTGTGATTCTTACACTTGTCTGGTTTAAAGAAAAAAAAAGATTTTTCTTTTAAAGGATGATATCTGCTATGGGTTATGTAACAAAGGTTCCCGTGGTCATCTAGAAAATTTGGAATGAGTTATGACATTGAAATTATGTAAATGGCAATTTGGTAAAGGTATGTCAGTTAAGTTGAAGCTTCCATGGAATGTATAGAGAAATGACAGAAATTTGGATTTTAGAGCATTTAAATGAGTACTGCACTAATAATAATAAAAAAAAAAAAAAGAAAACTACTAAGAACTAGATTTTTCCTAGGTTTAAACACTGTAGTGTCATTGGAAAGTAAAATGTGATGAGGTCACATAGTAATGTACTTACTGGGTAAAACCCGTAGTAATGTCTTTTAGGTTCCAAAAGGAAGCTGTTGCCATTGTAGGAATGTGGAAACTAGTTATTTTTCATGTTTGAGTTATGATTAATAACATTGGGTGTGAAAGATACTTTTTAATTGCTGCTAATGTTGAGGACAACATTTATTTAGCAGGGGAGGATTGTAGCACCTGAAAGCGAATGCTTGTATATAATGTATTTCTGTGTTTACAGTTAATATTGTATTCAACTTTAGTTGGTTATTTTCTGTTCTTGTGTTCATGTAGTTAATCATATTGGCCAGCAGGGGGCCGAGTGAAGACTGTATAAGATAAACAGAGCCAGTCAAGTGAGAGAAGAGGAGTGGCTTTGGTTTTGGTTTCCGGTGTTGAAGGCGAAGCTGTGGGTGATCCCGTTTGGTTTGATGGTGACTTGATTCTGTACCTGTCCTGCCAGTAGTAAATAAAGTCAACTGATCTTCACGCCACGTCGATGCCGTCTGAGTGGTGTAACACGTGCCAATGCCTAAAATATAAACTGATGATTAGAAGCTGAGAAGAATGAACTTTTGCTTTTCTTGGCTCGATCCTGACGACCCTCGCGGCAGTGGAGACTGCCCAACAGTGACTGAAACCGATAAGAGTCACAGACAGGATGAGTCAGAGCATTTCTGTGATGAACGGCTGAATAAATCAAGGAGGTTCACTCGGAAACTCTGCAGGTAAATGTACCTCTGGGGATTAAAGGGTTTTTTTTGGAAGAGGTGGACTTTGCCATCAGCGTTAAATTACCTCTGAAATGGAGCCGAGTCAAGCAGCGACACACCTGCTTTTACCAAATGAAAACTTTTCTGCGACGTCTGGAGAAGGCGCTGATGACTAGAGGGTTAATAAAGGTGAAATCTGTGGAGTCGTGAATAAAACGAAAAGAGACGTTTCCTCAGTTTTGCATCGCCACATTAAACAGATCCAGCGGAGGAGAGTTTTGTCTCCTGGACATTTGTACTATTTCCGGAGAGGAGAGCCAGGAGCTAATCCAGGACACAGCGGAGTGTCAGCATCCCTGCGAACGTCTGACAGTGTCTGCTGAGCCGGGAAGAGGTGAAATATGTCATTTTGGAAGAAGGAATTGTTTTTTTGTTTGCTCACTCTCCCGCTCTCAGTCGGACTTAAAGAAAGAAAAAAAAAGAGTCAGAGTTGTACAGGAGGTTCTGCTGACAACAACAAGCACATTTTATTGAGCAGGGAGGTTTTAAAGCAGCAGCAGGACGAGTCTCAACTCGGCCCAAACAGGAAAAATAAGCATAAACATAAAAAATATTTTAAAAAGTAAATCATTTAATGGGTTTCTTTCTTACGTTCGCAATGCATAAAGTATGACGTTTCTGCAATTTATAAAAAGAAAAATGAAATAAGAGAAATATCTTGAACTTTAATTTTTCATTTCGAAATCTTTAAATATTTTGAGACACTTTTCTTTAAATTCATAACAAAAACATAATTAGGCTAAAAAGCCTTGATATGTTTACGTGAATGATTTCATTTCAAAGTAAAGTTTAGCACAATGCTCTATCAAAATAAAACAAAAAAAGAAATGTTCGAAAAGGTGTGTGTGTTCAGCCCTTTATAATACACTAAAAAATAAATGAAAACGTTAATCTGAAATTTATTTAAGTCATTTTACTAAAGTAAATGTTTCACTTACCGGTAATTTAAATTTCAGCAAAGTAAAGATACTTTCACTCAGTTACAATATTTCAGTACAATTACCATTTCTGTATTTGAGGGTATCTAAAGTTTAAATACACTCCATGTGTTAAATATATAAGACAAACATCTGTTGAAATGAACTAAATTTACCAAAATCACACATATTTTAACATCTCTCCATCTGAGATATTCCTAAATTAGCCACATCCCTCACCGACTGTCTGGAAAATACTGTTTGTACACCATTTAGTCATAGAAATCCAAATGTATAAAAACTTCCTACAATTACTCTTATTGTTGCAACTAATCTGATGATGCAGAACTGATACTAATGACCCTGAAACTACGTTTTCTCTTTCCCGTGCCCGTCGAGGTTTGCTTTGGTCTACAGTTTCTTGTACGAAACTCTTCTGCAATATGATAAACCACCATATAAATCAAATAAATAATGCAAAACCTTTCAATTGCATTCTGAAGACACCTTTAAAGACAACTCTGCTTCAGATCATTTTATCTTCAAGCAACAATCGGGCCTGTGTTGGTTATTTCTCTGAATAATCAGCATGAAAAATCTTAAAAGAAGAACCAGTGTGTGAGATTTTCTATCATAAAGCTTGTTGAAAGTCAACGGTTTTCTGTTGACAGCAGAGCACTTTTTCCTTATTTATTTCTGTGACTTTAATCCTACAAACACCTCAGTCTAAATACATATTGTACTTTATGGTAGTTTCAGGGTGATGTTCCCACCTGGAGAGTATAAGGGGCAAAATAATGCCTCCCACCTTTTTCACTGTCATAGTTATAACTGTTATTGTTCATATTTTAAGGCATTTTGAAGCTTCGCTCACTGAGTGATTCAATGTGAGTCAGCAGGTAGATCACCCAAGAAAGAATTGAAATCCACTGTGGAGCCGCTTTTCTCCAAATAACAGACTGAACAAATACAGTATTATGTGCCTCATCTACTACGGGATTGTACAAATTAATACGGGCATAAACGTGACATTGCACACACTTATACACACGAGTAACAAGACACATTGAGAATCAGGTCTGACAGACACACAAAATAACACCATCGATTCAGCAGCTTGCCATCATGAATATGGAATATCAGGCATATCTCCCGGATTGTGCAAATTACTGGAAGGAGAGAATTCTAATACAATGTTGAATATTTTCAGTATCCTGCATGTTCCAAAACTGTGGCTGGCTAAGGACAACAGACCTGAGATAGTTAAGAGATTACACAAGTATTTATTAACAATGAACATTCTCACCCCCAGCCAGTTCGTACAGTCGGGCCATGCTACTCCCAACGCTTAAGGTAGAAGGAAGAGGCTGAACTCACAGGTGCACACACTTTTAAACAACCTTCTTCTCAAGACCACTCCCTGTGACCGTTCGCTCACTTCCTGTCCTCTCCGGCCCAATCACAGTGGAGGACTCCTTGACTCACAGTTATCCTCCTTTCCTCCTGGGGGACTCCTGGGGCATTTTCTCAAAGTTCTCACTCTTTAGGTTTAGACACTTCCTGGGTCCATGGTTGCTTCCGAATAGTAAAACTTTTTCTTTACCCAGTGGACGACGTCAGTCAGGGAAAGGCGATCCTGTTGTTGTGACAGTCGGACCGCACTTTCACTAGGTGATGTAATAATAGTAATAGTAATAGTGACGTCTGCGGTGGTGAAAAAACTACAAATTTCTGAAAATGGACCCCAAAAAGCACATTTCTACCACTTTCCCCTGTGCCTCTAACCGCTGATATAAAGTCAAATATCACAAGGTTTGAATTTTAATCAAAGGAAAAGAGGCTCCCAGGTGAATAAAAAAACCAATCAAACCGAGAACAGGCTGCACAAAAAGTTTACTTCACTGTCTTTGTATTACAACATCTGCATAATAGTCATAGTTGGGATCTGGATATTAGATTATTTAAAGTTCAAGCCACATTATTGCCTCAGTAACTTAACATGATCCCTTTCCAGTCATTGTGAGTTTCCCTGAACGCTCAGATGAGTGGGTCCCTTTAAATGTTGTCGCCGCAAGGAATTGTGGGGCAGCATGATCACGTCTTCTTTGGTAAAGGATGCATCAGTGTTTCCTAGGCTAAAGGAGGTTAAGAACGAAGAATTGAGCCTTCTTGCCTTATGTTATTAAGAATTCGAAGGTTCCTTATCATGGGCGCCACTTAAACACTTACGGGGGTAAAGGGAAAGTAGATAGGAAAGGAGATAGGAGGGAATACTCTGACACACCCCAGGTATACATAATAAAAGCTATTGTACCTGAGAGTCACTGAGGCCACATGGTGGCATAGCACATGGGAGTGAGAATTCAAGTGAAAACAGTTCAACAACAACAAACTACAACATGGATTGGGATTTACTCTGATAAACGCTGCGTTATTTATGATTGTGTGAGTTTTGACAACGATGGAAGAGATCAGCAGAGACGCTACTGTTATCGTGATGAGAGCCGTTACCTCTGCTGGCTTGTTCGTGGACTTCAGATTTATGTGCTGTAAGGCTCCAATATGTTTAATAATTTCCTCCAACAACACTTCCAGCTTTTTTTATCCTGAAGGAGGGGTCTCAGCACTTCAATGATAACTGCAAGCAAAGCAACAGAGAAGCAACACAGTCTTCAGCTGATCATTCAAACATAAACAGAAGAGAAAACATACATACTCCTTGTTTAAAGGCTTCGGTGTGATTCTTAGTAAATCCTCCACCATAAAAGCATGCAACCTATAGTGCAATTAATGCCCGAGCTTGCAACCCCCCCTTGCTTTTTAAAGCACTGAATAAATCGGGGCCAGAAGCAGAGAGAGATCAAACTGTACCTGCTTGGTGAGGTGAGATGTGAGGAACAGGTGACAGCAGAGAGAAACAGATGGTCCCATTTGCCGCCGTGACGTTTCTGTGCAGGATGTACTTTAAACCAATGACCTGAAATATCTAATCAGGCAGCGTTTTTCTTACAGTGTGCTGGACGCAGCAATCAGAGCATACAGTATGAAAGAAAAGCTTGTTTTTCACCAGCATGATTAGACACACACACACACACACACACACACACACACACACACACACACACACACACACACACACACACACACACACACACACACACACACACACACACACACACACATTGTTTTTCTAAGAGACTACGAATGGAGTTTAGTTTGTGGTCCACCAATCACATCTTGCAGTTTACTTGCACTCGGTGGAGCGCCTCCCTTCGCCAGCATGTTCGCCGGGAGCTCATAACTTTGCTAAAATCACTAATTGCAACATCATTGTGTGAAACACTGAGCGGGGGCACACAGATAACCTACTTCCTGAGTTACTACGCTCACACCGGTGTTTCTGGATACTTTCTGCATCTAGATATTAGCTGCGAGCTCCAGAACAGAGTTAGCCGTGTGCTAGCAGACGGCTAACGGCAGCTTCCTTGCTGCAGCCCTGACTGTTCGGCTCATCGCAGAGCTTTAAAGTGTCCACCACAGAGGAAATATCTTACCTCTCCAGGAGCCATTCGATCCCAAAATCTAATCAATTGGCCCTTGGGTGATGACAAATCATCTCTGAAAATTTCCTGCAATTCGGGTCAAGAGTTTTGGCGAAAAATTGGTAAAATACATACATACACACCAATAAAATGAATAAATACACACTACCGAAAACATAAGCATCGCCCAACTTTCATTGGCAAAGGTATAAAGCCAATTATGTGGATTATAAATCTGTAAGGTAATAAAAAGGAGTTGGGGTACAGTGGCAACATTCCTGGACAAGCTAATGCTCTCAAAATGTTAGCCACTTGGTATTGTTGTATGTAAGCACACGGTGTAGCGTGTTACAACTCTTTCCAGTCTCCTCCGATCGTAATGATTTGCAGGAGTGAAAGACTGTGATGATGGTTCCGTGTGCTTAAACATGACTTAAAGTGCAATCTAAAGATAAATCACCTTCATTTTTCACTGGCGGCTTAAATCACCTGCACCTCATCATAGCTGTTCATTCTTGTCTGCATAAAAATCCTCTAAAATGAGTAAACAGCAGTAAAATAATCAGTCAATGCAGTATTTAATAACGTCTTTATACTGAAAGCATTCTGATTTGGTTCTTCAATACACACACTCATACACACAATTACTATGTGCACATGCACGCGTATTCTTGATGGACTGAGTCACAGTGTGTGTTCCTGCTGTGGCTTCATGTAACTTTCTCAGAGGGGAACTAAACCGTGGATGAAACGAAAGCTCTCTCTGAGACTGACAGCTGCAGCCACAAAGCTTCTGTCCGCTTGATTATTATCTTCATAGGAGACAAAGAGACGGATTTGCTTTTGAAATTCAGCTTATACCTCCGTGACTCTGTTGGCAATTGGCGACTATTGTCAAAGCCATGATCCCACATACAACGCAAAAGCACTCTCTGGAATTAAACTGAAGCATAAGAAATTAAAAGAATGACGAGCGATGCGTCATTAAAGTTATCAGGGAAAAGGGTTAGAAGCTCTGGGTTGATTTGCTAATTATAAATAAAGCACATATAACACTCTTCGAATGGCATGAAAATCAGTGAAACTTCACCATGACTGCAGCAGTGATGTCACACCATGGAGGCAAAAGCCTCTCCCAGCATGCACTGGCAAGAGGACAAGAACACCCAGGACAAGTTGCTGGTTCATCACACACCAACAGTCCAGCACATTCACACTCAGATTCACACCTCTGGGCAGTTTAGAGCGTTTAGTGTCAGTTTCCTCCCACAGTCCAATGACAGGATCTGTTAACTAGCAGCTCCGAGATGTCTGCTTTATGCTTATTGCCGGGAGGAAGTAGCACGGGTGGATATCACCGAGTAAATACAGAGCAATACCCCCACCGCTCAATAACACTTTTTTTAAAAAAGACAGGAAACGCACCTTAGTAATTTTCAGGTTAATTTCACGCCTGCCATTTTCAGTTTTGTTATTTAGTAAGATGCAGCACAAAAAAGATGGAAACACACAGAGACCAGCCTGACGACGGGGTCTCAGTTAGATTCCTGTCACACTCTGGCGTGGTGTGAGTGTTGTGTGAAAGTACGGCTCCAGGGTGTGCACCAACTGCCTGCCATGCTCACAAGTCTGAGCTGAAACAGCTTCCATTGTACCATGAGTGATGCATTGTGGGTAACTCAATGAGCACATCACATTTGAAGAACATTGTGAAGGAAAAGATCAACAATTATGGCCAAACTTAGAGTCAAGATCCAGTTGAATTGAACCAGATTGATTGATAGGAATGGTGATGTATATGATGTGACATCCCAAAAATAAAATTGTTTAGTCACTCTGTGACAAAGAGTCACATAAAACCTTAAAAATAAAAAAAAAATAAAAAAAAACCTGAATGAATCAGTAGAATGAGAAGTAGTGGTCCCAAAAAGGGAACACCAAAGGAGGACCACAAACAGAAGACACTAACCTCCTCGTCATGTTCAATCGTCATGGAAATGTAACATTCAGTTGTCGTGGAAACGTGACGTCCCTCCAGTTGTTTTGGACCAGAGTGGAGGTGAAAATGCAAACCAAACTACCTTGTGCCACATTTTTTGCTGATTCATGCTCCACATATGCACCAAAACATTGTATTTACAATTCAGAGGGCGTACACTTCACTGCCTTTCATCACTGCCTGTGTTGGGATTGGCTCAAAATCAACATACTGCTCAATTACCAAGAAAGAGAGTGGAGTTGTTTTTTAGAGAGAACAAGAAAATCAGATGTAACTGTGGCGGTTGCACGAATGTTGATATCGGGAAAAATCTACAGGCAGGACCGGCGTTGCAGACAACCATGATCTCTGAGGTTGTTTTACACCTCCAGGTACCATAATGCTAAGGAAGCGTGATAGAACCACTCATGAGGAAAAACAAAAAGGATATGAGGTAGATTTTTTTTTTCTTTTTATCATGCACTTTTTTTTTGATGGGCTACACCCCAGTGAGTACTCAACCTTTTCAATGAGTGCTCAAGCACCGGAGCATTCCCGAGATACCTGCACCCTGGTCAGCACTAACACCAGTGAAATACTTTTGTAGTATACTGTATAGTGAAAACATGTTTGTGAAAGAACTTTCAATTAAAATCAGTGATGATAAACTCAATGTAGTCAGTTCATATCTTGTTTGTGTCTGAGGATTATCTCTCTCTGCTTGAATTAAAATACAAATATGTGACAATTTCCGCTTGGAATCACACTAAATTGTTAATTTGTTCTATATGTTGCAGGAATGTTGAAAGAAGGTCGCACAAATTCTAGGCAACATTTTCTTGGAGTTCACATGCAAGACACCTGCTGAACAATTTTCATCAGATTAAATTCTTCTTCCCAAAAGAGATGAAAGCATTGACAATAAACAGTTTTAGACTTTTCTGACAGTGATTGAAGCAGTCACGTATTGACATATGAACTGTATCATTTTGTCTGATATCGTATAACTCACACATACTGCAGTAATACTACACTACTGAATATTATTGACCATAAAAAATATTGGATTCCTCCCCAGGAATAATTTTGCATTAAGACAGAAGAACTTTAAAACTGATAAAACTGGGGTCATAAAACACTGAGAATCAGAGAACAGCCTTGAGGGTATTGAGTTTTACAAGAACCTTCCTAAATAATTAAAAAGTTTTAGATCGGAATTATATGTGATAGAACATTCTAGAAATTACGAAGTCTCCAAATTCATAATACGAGTCATCAAATGAGGAACTTATGACTCATTGTCAAGATTTTAAGATGTTTTAAAATAACTCTTTTGTCAATTCTCTTCATATTCCATGCATGGCGGGGCCTTTAAACGCTGACCGAAAGATTTTGGAGCAGAATATAAAGAAAGCAGCTCCTTGTGCAGCTTCTGAACTCTTTCAGATGGCAGATGGCTGTTCCACTTCATAAAATGAATCATTATAAACTTATATTTTTATGATACAAGTGGCAGAAAAAGGCCTAATTTAAGAAACTGGACATCTTTAAGAAGCAGTTAAAATATTTGAAAGCTTTTTATAACATATCTATTTAGTTTGATACACATATTTTATCCTGATACTTTCCTCAAACAGTGGAAGATCTGTGTCTTTTAAATTCAAATGAATGATAGAAAAATCTACAACAATTATAACACAATATAAAGAATTATTGTTCAGCTGTTGTAAAAAAAAGTAATAGAAAAGAACTAAAACTATTCTTGTGTTAGATTTTAAATACAATAGCTTTATATAAAGTCTGTAACTGTCATAGCAATAAACTGTTTGAAAACATGTTTTGATAGAATGATTAATAGTTTTGACTTCTATTTATTTCTTTAAATTGGGATTTACTGAGAGGAATTTAAATAAACAGAAAATAATCCACCGACGTGCGAAAAAGCATAGTTATTGTTCTTGGACTAAATATAGTGATATTCTGGTGATTAAAGTTCTGTTGACACACACAAAAACAAAACACGCTTTGATAATGTATTTTTTATCCAAAAATCCAACTGTGGTGATGTCAAATCTAAAAAGAAAAAAGAAATCCATACAAATTTATTCAATAAATATTTATAAATGGAGATTTTGAAGGTACCCAATTCAATAAAACCTTGATTTTAAGATCTAACGCAAAATACTCTCCTCACCAACGCAGCATCCTCAGAAAATACATAAACTCAAAGGCATTAAGTGGTTTGTTCTAATGGATCACTGTTTAACAGCAATTAACTAAAAATAAAACTGTTGAATGTTTTTGGAGTTATTAAATCAAGTTTTTGTCTTTGCACGACCGTAAGACATAAAAATCAGTCGTTCATTTCTAAAGAGACGAAATGCAACTGTAAACCAAATGATTCATACAAGCATGGAGTATTTCCAAAGAAGAGCAGATCTCAGGGAGACTTTTTGGACTGTGACATGGCTGCCGTCGTCCTGCGCCTATATTTGGTCGCTCACACTTCTGCCAAGCTCGCCTCTCACAGACGTGCCACACGCAGTACGGACAGTTTCTCTCAACCACAACCAAATGCGAAGCATCTGTGTTCCGTGGATGGTCATGTGCGAAGACTCATCACGTTGGACTCCGACTGCCTTTTTACAAGTTAAAGATTCAAAACTTTGAATCATTGGAAAAACCAAAAACTGGCCAAGAACATAAGACATGCCAGTAATGTAATAATCTGGGCATTTTTCAATGTAATAAAGCCCATAATGTAATGACTTACCAATAGTACATAATCACATTTAGATACTACAAAAACAGTATTTACATATTTGTTATCCCACTTCGTTTTTTGCATGACTCCAATACATGTCATCCTCTTTCCATCCTTCGAACACACACATCTGACCAGGCCTTGTTATGGACCACAGGAGGGTTGATGCTTGTGCTGTAGCTTCGTCTTTCTAGTACACACGTTCTCCTACACCTCTCAGGTAGATCTGTTTGGGCATCGGGGGAAAAGTTGTGAGGACTTTTTCTTCTTCCTTGCTGAACAAGCCTTCAGGCTGTGGCAATCTGCACAGCGGAGTAAACACCGAGCTCAGCATGTTTTCAATGAGCTCAGGAAAAAGGTTAGCAGGAGTCCAGGTAATTCCCACACGCAGTCTCCTCCTATCAGCTCTCCATCCACAGGATTCGTTCCTCTAACATGTGCACCTCAGTGGGCTGGATATATTGCATAACGTGTTGTTCCAGTAATGTAATGAGGCGTGGCTCCACACACTGCAACAGTACACAGTCGGTGTGAGGTGCATCTGCAGCTTCACTTCTGGTAAATATCTGGAAATATATCAAATCTGAATGAGGATTTATCGACAGTGTTTAATTACACCGTAAGCCCAGATGTCACTTCTACAAAAAGAATCAAGTACAAAGTACTGAGATTTGTAAGTTTTGTTTATTGCGAAAAAAATGTCAGTATGCTCTACTGATTGGTATGCATACATACATACATACATACATACATACATACATACATACATACATACATACATACATACATACATACATACATACATACATACATACATACATACATACATACATACATACATACATACATACATACATACATAGAAAAAAAGCACACTGTTTGAGTATTCTTACATTGAAATCAGTTGCTTCTCCTCCAGTTCCATGTGTCTTGTGGCCTGCACTCGAGAGTTTACTAGTTTTTCAGGGCTCGGTTGGTCGAGCAGTCATCTCCCAATCGGAAGGTTGCAGGTTTGATTCCCATCTCTGCCTGCCCACATGCCGAAGTGTCCTTGGGCAAGACACTAAACCCCAAACTGCCTGTGTGAATGCAGTGTGAGAGTGATGGGTGGTCGGAGGGGCCGATGGCGCAATATGGCAGCCTCGCTTCCGTCAGTCTGCATCAGGACAGCTGTGGTTACCTACGTAGTTTACCACCATCCAGTGTGGAGTGAATGAATAATGCAATGTAAAGCGACTTTGAGTGCCAAGAAAAATGCTATATAACTTAAGCAATTGATACTGCAGATGATTTTGAGTTTAATCAACTAGGCACTCAGTGAATTTACCTCAAGCTTTGAAGCTGAATGCATTCAATCTTTATATACACTGTACTTTCTTTTTTAAGGCAACCGGTTTCCTCACATTTTCTAAGTAGAGTCCACTTAAACGGGTTTACAGTGTGGCTGCTCTCCTTTATAGTCGTTAATACTGCACAGTACATTTGGGTGGTTTCTGAAACAGGATTCAACCCAGCATCTCTCACCCTGCTTCAAGTCTTAACCATTGAGACAGTTGAGAGCAGAGTGATTGAATTGTATGTGTGGTAAAAAAGAATTGAATATCGTACCGACAGGCTATGGAGTAGCAGGTCGCACTTTTACACCATAGTGAGAAAAGGTCCTGTGAAATAACTTGGTGGTTTGTTGGTTGGTGGGTTGGTTGGCTGGCTGGCTGGTTGTTTGTTTGGTTGGTTGGTTGGTCGTTCGGTCAGTTGGTCACTTGGTGGGTTGGTTGGTTGTTTGGTTGGTTGGTCGATTGGTCGGTCAGTTGGTCACTTGGTGGGTTGGTTGGTTGTTTGGTTGGTTGGTTGGTCGTTCGGTCAGTTGGTCACTTGGTGGGTTGGTTGGTTGTTTGGTTGGTTGGCTGGTTGGGTGGTGAGCTGGCTGGTTGGGTGTTTGGTTGTTTGGTTGGTCGGTCGGTCAGTTGGTTACTTGGTGGGTTAGTTGTTTGGGTGGTTGGTTGGTGAGCTGGCTGGCTGGTTGGGTGTTTGGTCTGTTGGTTGGTTGTTTGGTCGGTTGGTCAGTTGGTTGGTTGGTTGGTTGGTTGGTTGGTTGGTTGGTTGGTTGGTTTAGTTGTTTGGTTGTTTGGTCGGTCGGTCAGTTGGTCACTTGGTGGGTTGGTTGTTTGTGTGGTTGGTTGGCTGGTTGGTTGGTGAGCTGGCTGGTTGGGTGTTTGGTTGGTTGAAACATTTTTGTGTGAGGGATCAGGTTCTGTCTGGCTTTATTGAGGTCATAACTGTGTCTCTGGTTTCAGGCTCCTTGGCTCCCCCTCCTCATGTTTCTTTGCTGTTCCCTGCTCTGTCATCTTTCACTAGAGGAAGTAGAATCGTTCTTTATTAATCCCTTTGGGGAAATCTCTTCACCAAATTGACCCAATGGTGGGCAGCCACACAGCGCAGCGCTCAGGGGGAGCTGGTGGGGACCGAGGACCTTGCTCCGTCACCTGGTGACTTTGGTATAGAAATCTATTGGGCTTTCGTTTCTGTTGCTGTCAGTGCCTCCATGCTTCTGTGCCCCAGCATGGCTGTTCATGTGCATCAGTGCTTCAGCCTTCATGTCTCCATGTTCCATTAGATTATACTGAAGTTCTCCCTTGAACTTCTTCATCATAAACGGCGGTGTCTGTCATGTTGAGTCCACCTCTCCCGGGCGAAACGTCACATTTCGATGCAACTTCTGATCGGATTGTCTTCTTTTGTCTCGATGAATGTCTGAATGAAAAAAACAAACAAAACTCAATATATTATCGTGTATTGTGTAATATTGTGAGCGTGTATTATTGCCTTATGAGTGCGTAACACTGACTTATGGTTTATATGAGAGGTTAAACGCAGCAGTGCAAAACGCAGCTTGTGTAAGACACCATCACCAGCTGCCGAGTTTGAAGTCAATCAGAACAACTCCCCTGTTGAGCCCATCGAGACGTCACCGGTCTCTATTTCAGTCAGTGTGTGATTGATAATAATGGGGTCAGTGTGATTCAGCTCACAGAGCGACCTGGCCTTTGTCTGGGGTCCATTCATCAGTCCAACCCTCGGGGCTCGGCAGCACGCAGCAGACCAGCGGAAGAAAGCTTCAAGGAAAATATGCCTCACTTGATGCCCGCTGACGCTCTCTCTAACACCCGAGGACACACACAGAGTCTCAGCAGGACACCAACATCCCCAGACTGAGGACACAGCAGACCTAATCTTCTTCCTTTCACAGTTTCCACTCATCATTGAGTTCTCACCATGGTTTTTAGAGCTCTAAGAGGAGAGAGTTTATCCCACATGTGCAGGAAAAAAACCCAGAGTGAGCAAGGTCCATCCGTCCATCCATCCATCCATCCATCCATCCATCCATCCATCCATCCATCCATCCATCCATCCATCCATCCATCCATTTCCTCTTGCTTATCTGTTTCTGGGTTGCGGGGGTGGCAGTCTGAGCACTGTCACCCAGATCACATCGCACTGATTAAGAACTCACTGCAGGTGGTGAGCTCACAGGAAGGTGGCGCCCGGCGTGGCACATGAACCTACTACCTCGAGAGTACAAGTCTCATGCTCTACCAACTGAGCTCGCCGGGGGACCAGTGAGCAAGGTATCGACATTAATATTGACTACATTAACGCAAATTCCAGCTACACAAAGCAAAGTTTTTAAGATAATATTGTATTGTCAAATTTTCTTTTTCATTAATTTTAAATAATTCTAATGTTTATTTCTCTTGTAGTGATTTACTTTTTATTTTATTTGCTCTAGTCATCTGTCTAATTACAATCTTTACATGTATATATGTTCCTCGTTGTGTTGTATTTATTCTTTTTCATTGTTTTTCAGCACTTTCAATTCTACTTACTAACAGGAGCTTATTTATATCAGGGCACAGAAAAACTAAACCAAAATCCAAAAGATCCAAACTTTTAAAAAACACAAACTTACGGGAGATCACCGGAGAGCGGAGATGAAGAACGTGAGACATTGGAAAGCACAGAACATTCACCTGAATGGAAGGTGTATTGTACCAATAAAGTTTGACTGACTGAGTACATGGACTTGTCCATCGACAAGAACAAACTATACACTGATGGACATCTCATTAAGCTTGCCTGCGCCTGTGTGGACATAAATACAAATCTGCTGTTTAATGTAACGCGGTCATCATGGAACTCTGTAACATGTCTCACTTCATCATCATGATGAATGGAGCTGCAGATTGTAGTTTGTATGATGGATGGATGGATGGATGAAGGATGGATGAAGAATAAATGGATGGATGGATGGATACCTTAACTGTAGGCACAATGAAAGAGGGTAAAATCCCAGTATTCTTACTTTCTGTTGAATAATCCCAACCTGAAATCACGCTAAAAAGCTTCACATTGACACAAGATAAAAAAGTCAAGACACTGATGGAATGTTTGTTCAGGACGACGCACCTTGTGCAGCGGAGGATTTGCCCTTCAGAGGGCTCTCTTAATTGCTTTTGGTGGCGTGAAACGCGAGCTGAAGCCGTTCCCCATCGCTCGACGAGCGGCGAAACAGCCCATGTGACAGCTGAGCCCGAGGAAAGAAAGGAATGATCCAGGACACACAGCAGGCAATTAGCACATCTCTGTGCTAATCGCTCAGCACCCTACACGCGCTCCAGCAGCCATAACGGCGGCAGATTTCTCATTCAATCGTCGCGCTGCAAATGCGATTTACAACCAGGCATCCGTCGTGCGAGAATTCACGGCACCATTAGGACGCACGCGCTCCTCTGACAACAAAGCATCAATATGTGAGGCGACGCCTTCATTAGACGGTCATTTGGTTAATTGAGTCTCTTTGTTTAAAGGGAGGATCAGCATACGAGCTCATCAAGGTCATTCCACACCTCCTGCCCGCGTGAAATCAGAGCAAGCACAAATTGTCACAGCCTGACGCCAACACAGACAGGATCAGACGATGAGCCATGTCGTCACGCTTATTTGTCGCTTCCTTTGTCTTTGTAACAGTCAAACAATATATGATCTGACAAAAATAATGTGAAGAGGATAAAATCAATTAAGATGAACAGGAGTTCATAAAATCGTAACCATCAAGTCGATACCTCTGGCGACTGCTGACACTCAGCCCGGTGTGGAAAAGTTAAGCAGCTCCCTCACACTTTAGTAATAAGCCATAATACTGAGCACTTTAAGAGCGTTTTTCCTCAGTTATGTAGATTTATTCATACTCAAGTACAATTCACACCATAGAACCTTTTTTTTCTTGAGTAGATGAAAAGTTTACAATCTTCACTTCTAAGATTCCTGCTTTATAAGAACACACCAGCATAATGTCAATTTTTCATAAGTATGTACTTTTCGTACTACTATACTCATTATTGGTATACAGTTAAATGCATCTTTAAAAAAAGTAACTCAACCTTTGTGATTTTATTTGATTATTTTTAGAATAATAGTGCTTTTACTCATAGTTGTGTCCATTTAAAGCATTGTGACAGTAAATGTGCTTGAGGACTCATCCAACTGTATTGTAAATAGTACAATGGTACAGCAACACTTTAAAACGTGTTATTTAAAACACCGATGAGAATACATTTTGTGAAAGAGGTTCGACGTGTTGATGGAGGGAAACATTGTTCCTGGTGGTTTTTAGGGGTTCACCTTCACTGAAAAATAAATTGCAATGCAGGAAAAAGGAAAAAGCATATGAATCAAGCTGGAAGAGAAAAAAATATATAATTTCTCTCTCACACACAAACGCAGGCACACATTTTCTAAATATAAGCTCCCTTCTTACAAAAGCTCGGGGGGGAAGTACAAAATATATTCAATGCGCATTAATTATTCACCTCATGACAGTTTACTAAAACATTATTAAGTGTTAATTAAAATGAAATTAAATAAATGGTAAATGTGACTCGAATATCCTTCAGTGATTATAATCTAATCTAATCTAATCTAATCTAATCTAATCTAATCTAGCCACCCCCGCGACCCGGGAATGGATAAGTGGGAGAAAATGGATGGATGGATGGATGGATAGATGGATAATATAATATGATATAACATAATATGACATAACATAACATAACATAACATAATATAATATAATATATGTTAAAAAAAAACAACCCACTGACTCCAATGGTTTGCATGTTATGTCAGACATTGAAACTGATATATTTGACCATATCTCAAAAAACATCCGCTAAATTTGAATTATATTTATATTATATTTGAACTAATGCATAATTTCTTTACCATATTCGAACAGAAATAGTTTCTTTGAATAATGGAGCTTTAACCTGTTTTTGTTGATTTTCTGATAAACTGTGTGCAGCTATTGATCTGTGGAAGTGCTCCTGAGCCCATGCAGTGATATCCACAAGAGAATCGCAAATTCTCTTTTTTTTTTAATGCAGAGCCGCCTGAAGGCCAGAAGATTACAAGCACACAGTTTTGACCCTCATATTTCTCCAAATTCCCGGACTGTTATTAGTATTTTTCATTATTGATGTACCTCAGTTTAAATGGAGAAAACTGTCCTACAATTTTCTATTTTTTCTAAATGATCTCTTAATGATTTTTTTGAGATTCCTGAACCTCTGAACATCATTACATCTGACAAGCTTCACCTCTTTGAAATGCTCCTTTAAACGCACGCGTTATTTATTAGCTGCCAGTTGAAATCTACAAATACATTTCGGCTTTTCTTTTTTTATTGTCCCTATTCCAATTTCCCTGAGATCTGTAGAATTCACTGTGAGCTAATATTTCCCATTAAACTATAACTTATCTGTTCCAGCGTCTGATATGTTGTTTATGTTCTATTTGGGTTTGTTGTATTTGTATTTACGTCTAAAGCGGTCTCACAGCTTTGAGTCATAATCAAACAACGACCGGTAACCCCGAAGCCCCGCCGTGTGACACTTTACAAGCTTGTTTCAGACTCCCCATGTCATTTTCAATGATTTTCCTCCTGCGTGGCGAAGAGGAGCTTTGACATTCAGCTCCTGTTCCCTTCAGATCTGCTGGTTTGACAGCGGCCGGCGTACGTCTGAACGCATTTCAGCACAGACGGGCTGTGTGCATCCACAGAGTCATCTGAACCTACAGGATGTGACATGGACACAGATGGATGCACACCGGGTTACAGGTCATTGTTTCAGACTACAAATAGACTGCGGAGCTGACATCTGAACTCTACATCTCATAGGTACACATCAAACCTGCAACAAGCACAGCGATGCACACTAACGCAAACTTATTTTGACTGTCACGGCGGCTTATTTAAGTACATTTTCCCTTGATTGATTATGAACTGATCATGACATGAGCAGATTATTAACACTTTTTAAAACGTAAGTTGTTCGAAAGCTATAGAGCTGCTGTCACCTCTTAGCTGTGGTATTAGCATTACATGAAGCTTTTTTAGTCTCTAGTGAAATAAAGCTCTCTTACCTTTTAGTTTAGTTCACTCATTGTAAAACCCCCCCCCCCAACAACAACAAAACAAACAAACAAGATAAAATTCTATATAATCCAATACAGGACAAATGTTTTCAAATTCCTGAATGAAAGAGAGAAGAAAAAAGGTTAAACTTATAAACTCTTTTATATCAAATAATAGTTTTCATTAAAAATTTAAAAGAAACAGCAAATAACAAACAAATTAAAATTAGTATAAAGTCAAAGCGCTCTGTTATATAAAAAAAACCAACCAACAATAACAACAAAAACAAAACAAACAAACACTTTGATACTTTCTAGATCAATAATAATCTGGTTTTAATCACTTTTTTAAAATCTGGCATCTTTTTCATTAAACCAGTTGTCTACAACCTGCGGCTCTGGAGCCACATGTTGCCCCCCCAGAACCTTTCCCAAAATTGTACATAAAATAAACATTTTATCTAGTTTGCATTTTTTTTTTACGGACACAAAGTCATGTTCAAAAGGGCTTTTAAAAAAGTGTAATCTAAAATGGGGTAAAATAGTTACAACCACAAGAAACGGAGAAACAAAAACTGTCAAAACAGCCTTTTAAAATAAAATAAAATAAAATAAAATTAAATAAAATAAAATAAAATAAAATAAAATAAAATAAAATTAAATTAAATTAAATTAAATTAAATTAAATTAAATTAAATTAAATTAAATGAATAAATATTTCTGAAAGGAAAAAAAAATCTTTAAAATGACGGGAACAAGACACACAAAACTGCTTGTAAAAAAAACCCCAAAATGGTTCAAACCTCTTTAGAAAATGCTGAAAAAGAAGGTTGAAACCTCAAAACTCTGGTCCAAAACCAGCTGAGAATGTAACAAAATGTTTACCATCCTGAATTGTAATGGAAGAACCAAAACTGTAACAGGTGTGACAGTTGCACACCTTGTATCAAGCAATCCTGCAGAACAGTCTGTGATCCTTCACCACATTTCTCCTCCTTCATCTCTCGCTATCTGACAAACATGAACTCACACAGATAGCATCCTGCAACAGATTCACCAGCCATCTGCAGGAGCCATTATCGCCTTCACACACACTCCAGTTTCTGTCACAGTACCATTAGAAATGGCTGTCGACACACACGAGAAGACCCCGCCTTCCTAAATACACAGATTATTCCCCCAGTCGGGGGGCTGCAGGGCCGCCGAGAGCCAGAGCGACTCCAACACAAACTACAGGCTGCCTCTCTGTGCTGGTGCATACACTGCAAAACAACAACAACAAAAACAAACGTAAGAAAAGTCTCTTTAGTCACATTTTATTGTTATAAGCCGAAAGAAATTGTCAATATTGTAAACAAATATTGCTTTCATAGTAAATCAAGCCTCCATCTAAGTGTGACGTAGAAAAGAGGCTAGAGAAAGTTACAAGATAATAAAAGACTGACTCCACAACAGTTGGGACACTGTTTAACCCTTTATGGCAATTCATCATTTTGATTTGATTTCTTGTTTCTTTAAAACCAACCTTGATAAGTTAATGACAAATACAAAACACATTACCTTTATGAAAATAATAGATATTCAGCACGCTGAAAAAAATAAAGCTGAGAAGTCAATTGAACTTAATTGAATCTGTGAGATCAACAATAAAAATTGAAGTTAGTATATTTACACAAAGATATTGAAGTCAAGAATGTGATGTGATTATTTTTCGGCACATGAATGATTTAAGTAATTTGAGTCGATCTTTTTGAATCCACCCACACAACAAAAAAACAATCTTGGTATCTTTTCTGTGTTTCATTCGGTATTTCAAAACACAAAATACAACAAATGAAGATAAACAAAGAGGCGGGGGATATTTCTGCATTAGTGGAAGATAAATTACCGACAATCCATCAAAACATACTTTCCAGTTTTTACAGTCGATCTCAGGATCCTGAGACAAGAAAAACACAAAATTCACTTTACTTGGATTTTATGTTTCATGTTAAAAAAAAGTAAGTCGTTTAAACAAAGAAGAGTCTTGCTTGATCAATATAGAGTTCTGTTTCCTGGGCGCACCTCAGCGTGAGACTCGGGTAGTTTACCAGTCTATCCTCGTCTTATTTATTGTTTTTTTTGTTTTTCATTACTGTTCTCACCATTTTACTGTTTGGTGCTGTCTTGCTTTGTGCTTATCTCATCTGGTTTTATTGATTTCTTTTGTCCTGACATTTCCCCACGTCACATGCTGATTCCTGACAGGCTGAGTGATGACCGAATGCATGTATGTAAATGTCCACACTGGGAAACTGCAAATGAGTTGCCCCTTGTGGGACATATGAAGGTGTCTGAATCTGAATAAATAAATTATGCAGAAATCTGCATTAAAAATAAAAGAAGAAGTAGATCCAGCAGAACATTTCTATCCTGTAGTGTTTATAAACAACTGAAGTACAAATTTGATGTTCTTTTTTTTTTTTAAATCCAGCAAGACTTCCATTACAGAGTGTGAAATATACTGACAGCCAATGAAAACATCCAAGTGACATTATTCGAAATGATTTCCTTCAGAAGGTATGAAATAACACAGATTTTCTCCAGACTGACACTGGAAACTTTCAGCCTCAGTACAACACGAGCTGCGACTTGCATATCAAACAGGGACTCCTGTCTTGTGGAAGAGCCTGCCACTCCTCTTGAAGCGACGCTCGACCATCCCTTGGCCTCCGTTCCAGGGAAGAACAACACGGTTCTGCATCTGCTCACCGCCTTGACCCCACAGGTGTTCTAATCTATGGGGATTAAGATCCATGGCAGGATTTCAATGTTCTGACCCCTGAGGAACTCTAGTGGCTCATGCAGCATGTGGACGAGCATAATTAGGTTGGGAGGCGTCCACCTCCCGACGCTGCTGGAGGAAGGGCACAAGTCAAACAAATCAAAACAGAGGGACTATATGTTTTATGCCAAAAGATTATGTCGTTTGGAGCCTTTGGGGAATCTGGTCACTTTGCATCGGCACTAAAGTCAAAGAGGAAGCAGGTGAGAAAAGCTCTTTGGGAGAACTAAAAGCCATTTAAAGCTCCATCTGTCATTGTTGTGTGTTCATCATCTTGTAATCCACACATGTGTTTTAGCTGGATTCTGGTTCAATTGTCAGTTCTTTGATATTCAGATAACATTTGTCTTTAAAGACTTCAAAGTTAACAAATACTCTTAAGTCTCCTTTTCTCTGCTGCTCATCTTACAAATAAGTCTGACTTTTTCTTCTTTCACTTAATTATGTAATAAAATAAATAAACAAATAAAAACTCAGAGGACAGCTGAGGGACGATGAAAACACATCGACTTCATGATGATGCGTGCATTCATGCAATAAAACGTGAGTCCTACAGTTTTTTTGTCTTTACCTTGTATATTTTGAAGATACATACACAGTACACTATATTGCATTTAACAATGAAGACAGTGTGTTATGTGTGCGTGTGTTAGACTTGTAGAGCATCTTCCTCCCACTAACTGATGTCACTGAGGTGAAGTCAAAAGTTACTTGCATAGGCTTTATTACATTAAAAGTGAAAGACGGAATAAAAACAAAACTCCTCAATCTTATATCCTTCGGTCAACATCTATATTGTTATTCTCACAGAAGCTGTAGAAAATCCTCCATATTTTCCAGAACCTGTCAAATTTGCTGTTTGTTGTGTAATTTCTCTTTTCCAAAAGAGTAAAAGGTCGTTCTCCTCAACCACTGTGATGTGGCGCCGGGTGCAGTTGATTTCCATGAGACAGCGATACATATTTCAGTTACTCAGAAGCAAATATGCAGTAGAGATGTTTCTGTTTTGGAGGCAGTGAAGTTATGACTGGATAACGATTCAGTAGGCGCAAGCCATGATTTCTTGGCCAGTGATTTGACGAGCAAGGTCTGAAATAAGGTACCTTTTTGGTTTTTGTATTTAAAGCAATCGGTATACTAGAATTAAAGTGGCGACATCACAGTTCTACAGTTAAATGCATCTTGGTGTTTTCTACAAGCTGCTGCAGGGGCGACAGTTCAACTAAGACATGAATATCTGCAGACGTGAGGCAGAAACTATTCACCACGCCTTTTTTTTTTTTCATTCAAAAGTAATAATAATAATTAAAAAAAACAAAAAAAACACTCCCCCTAACAAAACTTCCAATACGACAGTCTGAATGAAAAGGAGCAGAAGATCAGTCTTCTATCTGCCCCTTTGTTACCTTACAATCAGTCGATTTTCTTAATGTCCAACTTTCTAAATATTCAGTTTTACAGATATTAGTGGTTTTTATGTAGTCTTTACAATATACAAATACAAAACCCTCGTTTTCACGTTTGTTCAAATGAAACATCTGACATTATTTATGTCAAAACCTAATTTCTATACTTTCTTGAATGCCAGGAGAGTTCCTGACTCTTCTACTTCTTTCTGAAGTGCGTTCCAGAAACTAATTCCTGCCAGTTCATTCCATTGCTTTGGAATCAAACCTGTTTTTTTTTTAAAGATAACTGTTCCAAATGATTATATCAGATCTCATCCTTGCACCTCCTGCTTACCAGTGTCCCGCCTCATGTTCCCTGAGGCACGCCGTTCATTACCCATCAGAACTCTGGGCTTTCCCACGAGAGGAAGAGCAGCTTTGTCCCTCCAGAGACGAGGAACCTGCTCGCCGTCATTCATCACACATGCTGGGTTGTGTGCAGTGAACCAAACAAACTCGCCAGGTCAATTCAAAGTCACTCTTCTTAACCTGTTTTCTATTTGGGGGGGGGCTTGCACATCTGTTTCTGGAGCAACATTTCCCGGCTGAGAGGTTTTTACTTCAGGCATTAAAGAAAATCAAAGCCCCTGTTGCTTCTTATTTATAGTTCCACGGCTTCATAGCAGGAAATCTCAGTCGTCTAGCGTTCACCCACTGAGGAGAGCGCTCCCTCTTCTACTTTGCATATTCCCA
This sequence comes from Lipophrys pholis, assembly GCF_963383615.2. NCBI lineage: Eukaryota > Metazoa > Chordata > Actinopteri > Blenniiformes > Blenniidae > Lipophrys > Lipophrys pholis. The sequence goes on along the minus strand of NC_137627.1, from coordinate 22,534,940 downwards.
CAACCCTAACAGCTCATCTCGGCTAATTGAAGGAAACTCAGAAAAGGACCAAATAGATTGGAGTCACCATCTGACTCATGAGTTGCCTGTGCTTGTTTCGTTTGTTTAGCATCTTTAATTAGCCTTTTGAGAACAGAAAGAACAAGAACATTTGAAAGAAAATTGCCACAGAGATAAAAATTCTTTATGAATTTGGGGTGAAATAATAAAGGTATACATACTTGAATGGTGCTTTCCACTTTGTTTGTGGAAGTGTGCAAGATCCCACTATGTGATGTTTATTATGGCATCAGCCAGCGCTGCCTCATCTGATTCCAGCTGTGTTGAAATGCTGCTGGCCACATTATGATCGGTAGAAACTGCTGGTCAGAGCTTTACAATCCTGAAACGTCTGATTGAGCGCGGTTTTACCAGATGCTTGTTATCCCATGAGTCAAATCTTTTCAGATGTTTAACTTCCAATGTTGTAATTCTAGTTTTGACCTAACCCATGCGATTAGAACGGGCTAGAATGGATTTGGATACATGTGCTTTTTTAAGAAACACTAATATGTATTCCTAAATTCAGAGGGGGTTCATTGAAAACATGCTCAGGGATGCACGAAGTAGCTTTTCGTAATGAAGTACCAGAAAACAGGACACTTTATTTCAAATACATTTATTACAGTGACACATCCACAGACCTGCAGGGAGCCTCTGCGACATCAGTGACCTTACAAAACAAAGCAAAGCAAAACAGACCCAAGAACTTACATCTCCCTTTTAATTCATGTAAAACAAATCAGTATAAGCTTGATTTTTACATCTGGATTAACCGTCGCCTGTTCACCTGTGAAGCTTCGATTCTCCACCATACCTCAGTAGATCACCTCTTAGAGATGAAGAATACCTCAGATATCTATTTCAGTGCGTATTGTCTTATCTATTTTACCGAGACCTGCAAGACAGATCGGCCTCACTATTTCTAAGAATAAGATGACTGCAGCTCTTCATTTGGTAGCAATCTTTTCTTTTTCTTTTTTTAACCGTCTTCAGTAACTATATCACCTGAAAAAAAGCAGCATATTTCCTGCCGTCTCGGCTCGCAGAAGTGAAACCAAGCAAAGCAAAAAAAAAACCATTGTACTGAAAGTGTGAAGTCAGGGAGGCAATAAGAAGCTGTGAAGAGGCCGTCCCAGCAGAGATGCAGCCTCGATGCTCTCTCCCTGCAGAGTAAACACATCCGTCGCCTCGGTGAGTGGGCGCGGGGCTAAAGTGTCTGGGAAAGGTGCGTAAATCCCGCAGACGACATGAGGAGGAACGAGGGTGTCGCCCTTTACATGCTTATTCACGTCCCGTCTGCTCAGCTGCATCGGATTCTCAACAAAAAAAACCAAACAAACCAAAACCAGCAATCCGGCGGGTAAATAAGCCACCTGAAGGTTCAACGTTAATTGAAATATTCCCTGATGCCGCCGGGTGATTCTAAAGATCAAAAGTCATGGACATTTGTGTGAATCAGACTTTGTGAAAGTGGGACGTGCTAAAACATCTGAACACACGTATAAATGAGCACAAAAACTAACATGAAGGGGAATGTGTGAAGCTTCTTTCTTTCCTTTTTCTTTTTTTTTTTTTACAGCTTTTATCCGATCTTGCGGCAAAGATCAAAATTTCATACAAAAGAAAAGAAAGTATACAAAAGCAGCAGTGGACACCAACAAGTAAACTCAATTAAAATGGAAATAAAAACATTTAACCCCCGAATCTCTGCGGCCTGCCAGTCAGCACCCCGAGATGTCTTTGGTTTTATTGCGGCGTTGGAAGCGCGTGTCGGCCGGGTCGAAGCCTTGTTCCCGGGCTCCGAACAGAGCCCAGCGCGGCGTCCTGGCCATGTAGTCCAGGGCGGAGAAGCCCCGCTGCCCGCCGCTCTCCTCCTGGGCTTTAACCAGCTCCTGGAAACGCTCGTAGTCGATCCACGTCCACCACTCGCCCCCCACCTTGAACTGAAAGAGAGGGCAGAGAGGCGCGGGGGCGGCGTTCATGGATCTGAGTGAGTGGAATCAATGACGCTTCAGAAAGTCCTTTAATTACAACATCCGCTTCGGATCTACCACATTACCTCTTAACGACCACAAATACAAATATCCGATGCCTAATAAATGACTAAATGAATGATGAACCAACAAAATAAATTACATGCATTATGAATTCATTCATAAGAAAAATAGGTTCACTAATGACTAAATAAAGGATTTAATGAATGCAAGAATGACAAACAACAAACAAGAACACTTCCTTTTTTCATCTCATCTTGCATACATCTGATGGAGAAATCTAATTTAAGACACAGCAGCGCGTTCTTACCCAACATACTCATGTCATTGTAAAAGTATGTTCATACTCGTAGTAATCCTCGTGTAACCTCGTGGCCAAATCTAAAATATCTGTGGTTGTTTGTGTGTTGATCAAAAGGTGCTGCAGGTCTGTGGATTTCCAGGGATTAGTTTTATTCTATAAATTAATTCTTTGCTCAGCTTATTTCATGTTAAAAAAAAAACTAAAAAAAACTTTTAACTGAACACAATAAAATGCAACTCATTATTTTTTAATCACAACCAGTTTATCACTCCCCAGTAGCATCTTGTTCGATTGGATCTATCTTCAAAAGGTTGTGGACTCCACCTTCCACCTATTCTATCTTTTATAAATCACAGTTTTCTATTTTCTCCATCCGTCTCGCCACAGTGGAGAGAAGAGGGAGATAAATGAACAGCAGAGTGAAGGAGAATCAAGTGACAGGACGCCTCGGACGTCATTCTGCCTCTCTGAGCCGCTTGTTTCCCCGGACCAGTGCACAAGGTGAGGGAGCGTGATCTCCGCTTTCCCAGCATGCAACAGTGCTCTCAAGTGAAACCGCGCTGAAGTGTAGGGGCAGGGTGTCCGGGGTCAAACTCGGGGACCCACCGTGGTGACTCCTTTGCTGTGGGATTTCAACTTGCAAACTTTAGATTCCAAGTCAGCTTCCACCACGGGCCCAAATCCCCCAAAACTCTAAAATGGTCGTCGTAGCCTTCGGCTCGGATGTGGGTAGAATATGAACGTCTTTAAAAAGCTGTAAGTGGATGAGAAACTCCACCAGTTCATCCCGGAGTCGACTGGTGGACAGAAGTCTGCAGCTTTTCTGCTTCCTGCTGTTTTCAGAAAACCCCTCCTGTTCTGTGTGCCTGCCTCTTTAAGAGGCGAAGCGCAAAGATCACTATCCCTGGTGCCTGCTCATTTGTTTTTATTCTCCTTTTTCGTCCGCTGGATCTTTGGTGCACACCGATGGGAGCTATGTGGCCAAAAATACGTCAAAACACTCAGAACATTTGGGAACAGTTTGGGAACAGTCTCTTTTGTTCCTTTCGCTGGCTGCACGTGAGCTGTAATGCTCAACACTGCCCCCACAGCTCACCATTGGTATCACATATCCGTGGGCAAAGAAAACACCGGGTGCAGATCAATTTGTCATGACGGAGGAGCATTAAAAATCTAGCCAGCAGAGACATTTACGGGTCCTCGTGGGCTTGCAAAACGTATCACACATGCTCACATCTAATTACAAAGGCAGGATTTGATATGCATATATATAGAGAGGAATCCCATGTCAATTTTGGAGGGGGGCAATAACCCATGTGGAGGGATTTGGGGGTGGTGGGAGTCCCTATAGACACATAAACATTCATCAATCTTTCCACAATCTCAGACCATCCCCCGTTAGCCAGTTTAACTTTCACTCAGTATTTTGATTTCATATCTAAAGTACAGTTCAAGTTTATTTTATTTTCTAAAATCATAATGCAGTTGTGTCGATTAGGTTCCCTTATACTGATGAACAGGTGAATAATACATAAATATGGTGACAAGTAAAAAAACCAAAATGTGAGCATTAGTTGCTACATTTCTTTAATTTTCTGAACGCAACCAGAAACAATATTGCTGGTTGCTATGGCCCAGGGGGCTGCAACTTTTACAACCAAAGGAGCCATTTCTGTGATTTTCCATCTGATCAAATTGACCTGGAGCCGCAAAACACGTTTCTCAAGCTTCTAAAGTGTCATATATACAGTAGTTTTAATACACATACAAAAACTGTATCTGTGTGTAACTGTATGTTGCCTTTATCAAGTTTCAGTTCCAATTTAGGATGGTCAATTTTCCCGAATATTATTTTTTAGATGTTTTGGTTCCTAATTTTAGCAGTTTCATTCTTCTCTTAAAACATTGTTTAGGACAATTTTGACATTTTGAATAGAAATACTTTAATCCCAGAGGGAATAAATAGAAAGAAAGTTGAATATCAAATAAGATTGAAATGAAATAAGCGATTTTTGAACATGTGCCAGGCTTAACGGTGAAATTAACTTAAACACAGCAAACACTATATACATAAAGGACATTTTAGCCATTATATCTCTTTTCTAAGCAGTTTTCCTTGGGGTTTTTTTCCATTTATGCCCCACCGCCCACCCTTTTTTTTTTTTTTTTGAAATTCTAGGCATTTTAACATTTGTTTCTCCTATTTTAGTTATTCTGTCTTTTTTAAAATAATAATGAAACATAATCAGTTTAATATCTTTTTTCATCTAAGAGATAAAAGTCCTTTTGAAAATGGGAGCCACTACAAGCGAGCCAAGGAGCCACATGTGGCTCCAGAGCTGCAGGTTGAAGACCCCTCTGCATAACTTCAAACCTCCTGAGATGTTCCGTCCATGGCTGCAGACAAACTTAGTGTAGCAGCAGGGGGGCAAATGGGTCTCTCTCGGTTTTGACCTCGGGGCTTTTAGCTTTTACAATTTAAAAGCTTTTGGGTGAGTCGCTGCTTTGTTGTAACCCGAATGACTTCACTGGCGTTTTGCAATTCTCAGACGTCCCTGAAATGAAGCAATTTCAATATTAAACAAAAAAAATAGGAGACGACATCACTGGATTTCTGAGAAACGCCGAGTCAAAGTGAAGGACATAGGACGGTTAACCCAGTTAAAGACGTTCTGCCGGAGCTGAGGCCGCTTCACCTCCACCATGACAGAAAAGCTGCATCGCTAACGAAGCCTGAGGAGTAAATAGGAAAAAAAAGAAGAAAAAAGAAGGAAGTTGTGCCTATTGGGGGTTCAAGTTTCCGTAAAAAGATATTTGCTCAGCTGACAACTCTGCAAACAATTCCAGTCTCTGAGCAACAAAAGCAAAAGCTGTCAGTGAGGTGGAGGCGGCCTCTGGTTTGAACTCTTAGCTGAGCGAGTAGCACTGCTTTTATCAATGGAACACAACAGGAGGAAGCTTCAGGTGTGAACACAGTGTCGGCCTTTAATTGATCCCTTGACCACTGAGAAATCCCATTCTCCAGATTCTCATATGAACCGACCTGACCAGGAAGCCGACCACTATTACTAATTCATTTAAGAGCTTGTTGAGTTCCTTCCTGCTTTTCTTCCGAATGTGAAAACACCATAGAAACTTCCTCGAGGAGATGAGATGGAAGAGGTTAAAGGCTCATAAAGAAAGTTTAGAAACGACCAAAATGCTCATGAAAAAGGAAGGTACGATGACCGAACGTCGGAGGACAAAACAGCAGACGGACCGACTCGGAGCCACGGAATGAGACTGAGGTGCTTCTCTGAGTTGCATTTTGAGCTCCTCTGTTATGTAAGTTGACACTGAAACCCGGAGAAAATCATATTCTGGATTCTCTTCCTGCCGAGACGCTGCTGCAGGAAAAATTCAGGCCACTGAAGACACTTAACAGCAAAACATCAGACTCCCCGCTCACAGGAGGAACCTAAAAATGCCTTCAGCTCCCAAAGTCTGCTGGATTATTGATGACCGTCCAAACACATACACACGCACACGCACACGCCCACTCCCACGCACACACACATTTATTTACATAGAAGACACTGATGCACATTCAAGCGTCTAGTTTTTGATTAAACTTTAATTTTATTTTCATTCTAAATTCCTCCTCTCTACCTCCTTTGTGTCCTTGCTCTTGCTGCTGTTATACTTTATGACCGACGCACAATTTTAAGTTGTTAGGTCTGATTAGAGGCGGAAAGTAGTGAAGCATTTATTCTTTGTTGATGTACTTTAGTAGATTTTGCAGGTATTTATCTGGCTGAAATTTCTTGATTTTTCCTCCTTACATAGAAAGGGAATTATTTCTTTGTTTGTTTATTTTTTTGACTTACAATATTCAAAGTTTCAACTTCTAGGAGGACGATTCAGAGTTGCAGTGAAAAGGGGAAAGCGGCTGATGGGACCAGTTATCTACACTGAAGCTGCAGGACGGGTTCAACTAAAGTGGAATCAATACTGGTTAATTATCACCTGCATATATTGGGAGTATAATTTAGTTCTGTGTTGTGGTATTATTGCATGCACTGTATGCATTACAAAAATGATTGTTCATGTATTACAATAACAATAATCATGTTCAGTGTCGTTGCATTCAACAACACATTCTCAACACATTACTGTCACTTAAATAAATTAAATTGGTACTTTTGTTAATGTATGTTTTACTAAAGTATCTTTCTATACAAGAACCTTTATCAAACCCATTTTTTTGGGTCCAAAAAAGAATTGTTTTATTCAGGCCTGTTGAAGGATGACGATATTGATAACAGGCAGGAATGAGGCCACCTCTGCTGTAGACTTCATTGTTGAGTTGAATAAAATTACAGTCTAATTTAGCCTCATTGTGATTCATTCATGATTGTAATGTTTACATAGTTACATGACTGCATATAAATATCAACAACCTTCTTATAATAAACCTCTTCTTTGTTTTATTAAGAGGAAATGTGCTTCTACATTGAAGGTTATATGAGGTCCTGATTCCACACGTTTGCTCTAAAAAAGAGCAAACTTGAGACTGTGTGGTGAGTTTAGCTTATTTCTTATTTGAAGAGTTTCCGCTCCATGTACACATTTAAATTAACTGTTCCAAGCAGTTTGCATTGTGTCCCGTCATTCATATTCACAGCGATGATTAATAAATGGAGCAACTCTTAATTATTAACGGTTTCTGTCACCACACTGAAGACAAAAACACACGCAGCCTGTAAATTATAACTATTTCTGACAAAGAATTATTTTGGTCTCCTTGAAACGAGGTCGACTGAACTGAATGCGAGGCTTTATTTTCTTCTTTCAAAGCACAGCCAAATCCCCCACAACGGAATAAATCCCATGAAATAGTTAGATGTGACTTCAGGAGTCGACGAGAATTGAAGGTGTTTTAACACGTGTTGGTAAGGATTTGGTGGAGAACTGTTATATAAATACTCTCCACCTTAACCACTCTGGTCCAAGTGTGTCTTCTTCCCATGATGACTAGAGGAGCATCATGTTTACGACGGGTCTTTCCACAATTACTTCATGCAGCTCAGACTTTTTTTTCTTTTTCTTATTTGCAACACTGTTCTAAACACTTCCTGTATAATCTTTGTGGCTTTTATGGGCGATTTACTCGAGGAATCAAACCAAGGTACAAACCACTACTCCACTGTGCAGCCCCTCGTCTCATTGAAAGTAGTAGTATTCCTCATAGGGATGCACGACATTGGATATGTGCCGATAATATTAAAATAAAAATATTGCCGATTACCAATGCCGATATAATCCGGTCAAAATCACGTGTCGGCGGGATTTCCCGCTTCCCATTCATTGTCTATGTGAAAGGCACTGCGCTGCATTCTGGGTGCGAACTGCTTGCAGCTCATTTGCAAAGCGAGGATAGATTCTACAACTGCACACCATTTTTCTAACGCCAAATCTTTTAGGAAATACTTTTCGCCGAACTGATTTTTAGCAATAAAAGAGGAGGTTTGTGACCGAGCCGCCATGTTGGTTTGGTTTGAACTCCAGGAGCAGACGGCCCAGGGTGATACGTTGGTCCAATCAGGTCCGAGCTGTGCTCCATGCTAAAGAGTCTTCATCATATATTAGCAATGCTACATGATAAACATGGTTAGAATATATCTGGGATAACTGACTAACTCAGTTCCTAGGGCAGTGTGTAGATAAACGCTTTGCGTGTTTGTACACATATTAATTTTAATTTTAGGTTCACTTATAAGTTCAGTCTCAGAGTCCAGTGCATGAGCGTCCAGTAGAACCTGGCAGAAAGGACAAAAACAAGGAGGGATTGTACATGAGGATAAAGAAGCTCTGGATAACCCACTAACAATAAAGGATATATTGGAAGCTATAGGAAATATAAATAGCGGCAAAGCCCCAGGCCCTGATGGGCTACCTATTGAATTTTACAAGGTGCTTAAAAACAAGTTAGCCCAACCACTGCTTAACATGTTTAAAGAATCATATGAAACCAGAAGTCTCCCAGAATCCTTAAGATTAGCTACAATCACTCTAATATTAAAACCTAATAAACCTCAAACCGAGTTCTCATCATATCGGGGGATCAGTCTTATGGGATGTGATATGAAAATATTTTGTACAATCCTGGCAAAACGCTTAGAAAGACTCGTACCAAAACTAATAATAGATGATCAACAAGGTTTCGTTCAAAAAAGACAAGGTTATCATAATATTAGACGTGTTCTAAATATACTGTATGAAAAAAAAAATGCAAAGGATACAGCAATGCTGGCTGTAGACGCATGCCAAGCATTTGACAGAATTGAGTGGGCCTATCTTCTGAAACTGCTTCCAAGATACGGACTAGGAGAGGAATTTATCAAATGGATTGAATTGCTATATACAAACCTTACTGCCCAAGTTTTAACTAACAACAACATCTCAGAACCTTTCAATTTACAATGTTCCACATGACAAGGATGCCTGCTGTCCCCAATTCTATTCACTCTTGCTATGGAACCTTTAGCCATTGCAGTGAGAACTCAGGCAGGACTGTCAGGGGTATGCGTTGGGGGGATAAATGATCTTATATCGTTATTTGCTGATGATATAATATTTTTTCTGACAGACTTAAAAAATACCATTCCCAACCTGGTGAACCTTATTGAAAAATTTGGAATGTTCTCTGGATATAAAATTAACAACAGTAAATCAATACTTATGTTTCTTAATGAAGAGGACAGAAAACAATCCAACCATACAAACAAACTTTACAATTGCCACAGACGGATTCAACTACTTGGGCATCAAAATCACTCCAGATTTGAACAAAATAGTTGCTACTAATTACGACCCCCTAGTGGATCAAGTTACAGAAACTTTAAATCGTTGGACAAACTTACCCATCTCCATGATAGGACGAATAAATATCCTGAAGATGTCAATCTTACCCAAATTCTTGTACCACTTCCAGACACTTCCCATGCCCTTAACACAATCCTTCTTTAATAAACTCAATAAAACATTCAGTCATTTTGTATGGAACAATAGGAAAGCAAGGCTTCGTTTTAAATTACTATACTTGCCCTATGAAAGAAGGGGCCTCCAACTCCCAAACCTTAGATGGTATTACATGGCTGCCCAATTGACATCAGCGTCACACTACTTTTGCACAAACCCACCCCCTACTTGGGTGACTATTGAACAACAATCTAGTCCAAATTTGCTCCTTAATAGTTATATCTACTCAGCCAATTTAAAAACTCTTAAAAAAACAGACTAAGAACCCCTTTCTAAAAAACACTATCATCGTGTGGCACAGTGCACATAAACAAATTGGTAATCCTTTATCTCTATCCCAATTCACTCCCCTGTGTAATAATGAACACTTCACACCTGGAAAACAGGATGGAGGATTTAAACTATGGAAAGAAAGGGGTGTCCAAACAGTCAAAGATTTAAATAAAGATGGGATATTACTTACATTTAGTGAACTGTGCCATAAATTCCAAATCCCTACAAAGCATTTCTTCAAATACCAACAACTAAAAAGTTTTCTTTCATCAAAGTATGAAGACATGATACACATTCCTAGTTTATCACTAGTAGAAGAAATCTCTCTCAAAAAGCGGGAACAAAAAGGTTTGATGTCAAAATATTATAATCTATTCAGGTCGAATTCACCGGATTCTGCGATAGATAAATTAAATGCTTGGAGAAATGACATACATGAACATATAGATGAAGCAGATTGGAATGAAGCTTGTTTGCGAGCTCAAAAAGAAACAATTAATACACGACTAAAGTTACTTCAATACAAGTGGCTGACAAGGACATATATAACACCTGAAATACTTCATCACATATCCAGCAATAATCCAGACACATGCACCAAATGTCGTGATCACAAAGGGACACTAAAACATTGTATGTGGGAGTGTAAAGATACAGTATATTACAATTTTGGAAGGATGTGCTTAAATGCTTATCAGAAATTTTTGAAGTGAAGATTCCCCTTTCTGCCAAACTTTGTATATTGGGCATATACCCAGAAAACTTTTCAAGAACAAGGAAGCAAAAGAAACTACTGGATTTTGGGCTGCTACACGCCAGGAGAGCTATAGCGTTAAACTGGAAGAGGATGGAGGCTCCTTCAACAATGGATCAAAGAAGTTTCAGAATGCATTGGACTAGAAAGACTAACTTATATTGCAAAAGGAAAACAAAGAGACTTTGAGAGGTTATGGGAACCTTACATGACCATCATAACAAATTAGTTTTTTTTTTTTTATTTGATTTTTTTTGTTGTTGTTTTTGTTGATGTTTCTTGTTCTTCCTCATTAATATTTCTGTATCCAAACCATTATGTTGTACTGTACAACGGTCTATTTAAAATTGTTTATATATTTTCGCGTGCAAACTTCACTAAGTGTGTGTGTGTGTGTGTGTGTGGATGGATGTATGAATGTGCGTCTCATGTGTTGTTTTGCTCATGTCCTCTGGTACAGGTTGATGTAACCAGACTGTTGATTGTATTGTATTATTAAAAATCAATAAACATGTAAAAAAAATAAAATAAAAAGGAGGGATTGTACTACATGTGTGTTTCAAATTGAAGTTCTTCCCTGTTTTTCCTCCTTCCATGGAATCAAACTCTCCAGAGATGCTTAAATAGCCTCAAAAATACACTGAGTGCAAAATGCTGTTCATTTTTCTCATGGTGGCTCAGCCTGTGCTCGTATTAAACAAGCACTCAGACCATTGAGCACCGACAGTGTGTCTGCGTGACTTGGAGCAGGAAGAGGAAAAGTGTGTGTGTGCGTGTGCGTGCGTGCGTGTGTGTGTGTGCGTGCAGAAGACACTGACATTTGTAGGTGAAGAGGTGCAAATGAATGAAAGTGTTGCACTGTTGTGTTCCTGAGAGAAACGTAGCATGACAAAGAAAAAAAAAGGAGAAAAAAAAAGCCCTGGAATAGAAGAACGGAGGGAAGAGAGGCAGGTGGAAATCAGTCCAGTGAAATATTGATCGTGTTCACGCTGGTGTGTGAGAAGTGGAGAGGAAGTGAATGAACAACAGAGTTTTTTTTTAAAAGCTTTTCTTGCTTCTAAGTGGGGAATGTGTTTGTTTGTTTGTGCGCGTGATCACCAGAAATGTAATAATAGTTCTGCATGTTTACACTTTATGGGTTGGCATGCTGGTTTCTCCGCACTAAAGCAGACTACAATGTAGAAAGAGTATGTTTTAATGTGCGCGCACTGTTCTTTTTAATGACATCATCCATTCATGTATATGTCTGTTTGGGCAGCCAAATCCCTTTTGGTATCTAGTTGGAAAAACAACGCAATATTGACTCGTTGTGCCTTTTATTCCGGTGTTCCTTTTCTCATAAATAGTCCTCAGATGCATCTTTACCAGGCAGGTGAATAACTCTGTAAGCAATCCCGAGAAAACAAGCTGCGAGTAAATAAAAACAAAGCAGGATTAGACGTTTGTGCACTTCAGAATAAACCCAGCTAATCCACTGAGTACAGCCAGCAGTTTATATCTGTGTGTTTGTGTGCCGACCGTCTTGAGAGAGCCAAGAAAACATTTAATCATCATTCATCAATTATTGACGGACAGCTTCTCTCGGCGGCGGCCAGCAGCGACTGATACCGTCTTGGGCGGCGTGCCTCTGTTGGAGTAAAACTACTCTGATGGCTGCATACTTCAAACAAGAGGGCGGACAGGAGACTAAATGATATCACTGATCAAACAGGACAAACAAAAAATGAATTCAATCACAGGAACCTGCAGAGAGACGCCGAGTTTTCAGCAAAGTTACTTTGAAAGAGAATTAATAATAGGACTTGTGAATAGCACATCATTCCAAGAGGATGCCACGTGTATGCCTGCAAACGGTTGCTGTTGCAGAGTTCACTGATATTCCAGAAAACTAGAACTGCAGCAGAAAGCAGGAAGAGCCAGGAAGCTGCACGGACTAATGGACTTTATATCACTCCGTCATTAATATCTATTTTTACATGTGTTTATGTACAGAACAAGTGAGTCAGTCTCGATTCGGCTGCTAACTTTTACACATGTTGACAAAGCAAATCATTAGAAGCGTGGACTTGGTGAGTGTCGCACCGTATGCTATTCTAGGAATCGAACCAGGGTCCCACACCCTCAAGGCACAAACCTTCAATCGATGTCCACGACGACGTACATGTATGAAACAAATACATATAACTGCCAACCTCCTAGGTAATTGCGTTACATATTGAAAATGACTACCTGATAAAACCCAGGTATCTCATGATAAGATGTGCGAGGTATTAAAACTAAATCTAATTCTTGAGTGATGACTGGTGCAGGCTCACATTTCAGGATTATAACGGGTGCTGTAAAAGAGCCATGAAGACTTTTAGACATTAGTTCACATGATTGAACATAGTGTAACCGCCTTAACACATTTCTAATAAAGTTTAGGACAAATTATAAATGTCTCCACTGTACGTCGATGCCTCTGATTTCAGTTTTTAACAAGTGCAGGTTAGTGAAATGCCATGAGCATTTAGTTACAGAATACACACATACATTATGTCACATACACTTAAAAAGTAAAATGGTAAAAGGATTTCACTCATATAGCACTTTTCTATTGCTTGTGCAGTCCCAATGAGCTTTACATTGTTAATCACATTCACATACCAATGGTGTAGGGAAACTGGCGTTAGGTAGTTTAATTCTATGATTTGACAAAGTTTTTTCTCAATAAATCTTTTTTTCCCCCATTTGTTTTCACTTTATTTGCTGCACCATTTAACCCACATTCCTATATATTTCTCTAAACTCGGTGCCTACGTACACTGCTGGTCCTGAGTAAACAATGTTCTTTACGTGTGGAAGCATGGAAATGACAATAAAGACCTTGAAACGTTAAAAGCTAAATGTTTTTCCTTTTCTAAACAAGATTAAAGACTTATATTATAATTGTCCCTTGATCAACTCTCTATTTGCTGCTGGAAATCCGGAAGGGTGGTTGCAAAAAAAAAAAAAGAAGAAGATATATCCAAGATTTTCCATTTTGTTATAGCATATGGAGAACTGTTTATCCAGCAATGTGTTTTGTATTTAATAAACAGAGGCAATATGTCCGACACACTTCTGATTACTGTCTTTTTAACTGTGCCACATTTGAAAGGAATGCACATTTATGGGATGTGTATGTATACAAATAACCTTCTCTAAAAAGGCTTTTCCTTGGTATTTACTGGTGTTTGTCTGGTGGATAGGATGGTTAAAATTTGGAGATCCTAACCGGATAAGTCAAACACGGCATGTCGACACAGAAAACCAAAGGTAACAGCAAAAAAAGTTGTTCAGCATTGGTGGAGACGATTTTGAGAAATGCAAGTTGCATTTCAAAAGGGAAAGAAAAACTCTTGTTTGTCTAGAATAATTGCTGAAAAATTCCACTTATTAAAACAAAAGTCCTTACTTTTTGTGCAGAGTCTATTTGTGTTCTTACCTTGGTGTGTGCAATGAGCAAACAGTTTGAATGCTCGTGCTCGCAGGCGATCTCATACTGAGGCAGCATGTCAGCCAGCTGCTGGACGAAGGCGACCACTTCCTGGTGCCAGGGAACATTCGCCATGGTCAGAGTGCTGGCAGAGCTCTCCCCGCAGTACGTCACACCCTGGACACACACAAGCAGCATGATTAGAAACCAAGTGGCGGAAATACCGAGCTCCAGAACACAAAGACACATTGGAAGGAGCAGAAATGTAAAACAAAACAAATCAGACTATTACACAAATAAATACTCAACACTCAAGGGAATTCTTTGTATTTTTATTTAATTTTTTTTAACCATCTGTAGTGATTAGTACAGGACCTAAAAACTGTACTAATTCTTGTGCCTGCCTCTATAAGAGGTGAGGCAAAGATTACTATCCGGGGCGGCCATTTAATGTTGTTAGTATGCTTATTCTTAATAATAATAATTTATTTATCTGCCATATTTTCTGCGTGCCATTTAATTTATTATCATCATTTATTTATTTATGCGAGCACAGACACATAAAGCACATCATAATGTGCGGAACATATGGGAATAGGTTGCCTCAACTTTTCTTTATGATTCTGCCAACCGTGTCCGAATAAATCCCCCAAAAAACTGTGATAAAATGTCCCATACATAGTGGATGGGAGAGGCACCCCATGGAGGAGATCAAAGGGGAGGCAGGCACACAGAATTATAAAGTAATATTATTACGAATATCAACTGGTCCTACAATTTGTCCTCATGACGTGTCCGTCTGAAGAGTGAACACCTTGTTTCCAGGGGACACTTGCCCTTGGATATTAGGGTGTCCCTACATCAGAGGTTTTAGTGTATAGAGTCTTTATAACGTGTATACATTAGCAGCAACCAAAATGTCAAATACAACACAAGACCAAATAAGACTAACAAAGTTCATGAAAATTAATTAAACTTGTAATACACCTTTGGTTGGGCTTTTATTAGAATTTATCAAAAATTTAATTTGCAAAACATCTGATCACACGGTGCTTAATTTAGAAGCGGAGGCGTAATTTCCCATTTGGGTGGTGGGAAGAATCGAAGTGCAAAGGTATCTGGCTTTGTCCAGGAGGATCAATGAAAACAGCAAGATGAAAGCTCCGCGCTTCGTGATCAATAGCTGCAAATCTGTGCCTCAGCTACAAGTGATAAGGACAGAGGGGCACTCAGAGGAGAACAATAGCCCCCGACGGCAGAGACAAACTATTGACGGGCTCGGCTGGGAGCAGAAAGGAATGAGGGGGCTTTGAAAGGACTACGTGTGGTGCCCTTTTCCGTGCGACCTCAAGAGAATCTGCTCCAAAGTCATTACCCTCTGCTACGCGCCCTGCATCTGCAATCACTTTCATCATTCCCTTATTTTTTTTTTAAGGATCCACATTAGCGTGGACACACCACTGCATCATCACTCCAGCTCCAGCTCTTAAATAATTATTAGGGTCAGGCTGTTGTGTGGTTCACACTTGTATTGTATTTCCATGTCCAGCTGCCACTGTGGGTCCAGGCAGTTAAAATGAGATTGACCTTTGTGTTCATAACTTGCTTTCATTGGCAGAAACCCCTTGAATTACACACCATAAACACCGCAGAGGTCACAAATACAATCGACTCAGAATACTAAGAACTTTTAATATTTTTATTTTGCTATTTCACAGGGCAATAGTATTGAATCAGCATCTCACAGAGTCGCGCAAAGGTGAATGAGAACAGGAGTGATTGTGTGTTACACTAGATTTTAGAGAATGAGGGGTGTATCTCCTGATTCAAGAGCTTCCTCTCACAATGAAAATACTTTCATGGTAGAATAAATGGCAACTCATGTCCAACTCATGTTTAAAAGCCTGAGTCTATTTAAAGAGCGGTTGACCTTAGAGAAGGTTTTGTCCTTCAAGAGGACGTTAAAGCTCCAGTGTTTGATTTCAGTTCAATTGTGTTGGAGTGCTGAGTGGAAATGGTGAAGAGTCATGATTATTTTATTCTATTTTTCTTCATTATCCAACTGTAGCATTGTCACAGACGAGGCCGAGTATCTATAATAAAAGAGCAGAGGAGGAATCTCTCCATAGACAACAGATGTGATGGGCTGCATCGTTTTCTCTCTTAAGAAAAATGTGAAGAATGTTCTTCAGCGAGGATGGCACTGTGTGTTTGTGTGTTTATTCATTCACGTGTAAGCTGTAGCACACATCCAGCAGGTCGTACCAAGTCAGGACAATGTTATAGTTCCATATGTTGATTTGAGCACATTTTTTTTATTTCTTTATGCATATAGTTTAAGTTCACGATTCCTACCCATAAACATCATTTTTGATGATGTCTCTTGTGCTAACCTCTAGTACCACAACGACATACTCCACCCCAGACTCGAGGCTTACCTGCACTAAAACAACCAAAAAGCTCTTTTAAGGAGGACCAGTCAAAGTGTCTCCAAATCTCTCATGGGTCTTAATAAACACACGGTGTTCATTCATACACGCAGCACCTGTGTGCCGGTGTGTTGTAAAGGAGCCAAAGCAGCAGCTGTGCGACAGTAATTCTCTGATTGGCTGGCCAGGAACATTATTTGATCCTCATCCTGGTATTTCAGAGAGGAGAAACAGGAGTAAATACGTGTGTTTGTGTTTATGGACGTGTTGGCAGGAGCAGAATGTGTGTAAGCATCTTAGTGAGAAAAATAACTGCAGTTAATAAAGGTAAATTTAAAAAGCTTACAACGTAAAGCACTGAATCGTGTTCCTAAGACTTAATACACACACAAAATGTGTTAAAAAAACAAAAACAAAACATCTAAACTAGTGTCACCTACGTCACAGTGATAATTCGAGTGGAATCACTCTACAACATTAAAGTTTTCAAATTCATTTTATAACAGCACATGTGACATATATATATAAAACAACCATATAATTGATCAAATGTAATAGTTTCTAACTAACAACTTATGTCATAATGTGGGTTGCACAGTGGTGTAGTGGTTTGCACTCTTGCATCACATCGACAATGTCCCCGGTTTGAGGACGGCTTGGATTCAGGGGTTTTGCTGGAGTTTGTATGTTTGTGCCTGGCTTGTTTTTTTCTTCTCTAATGGGAAATATAGGCAAAATATTTTTGAAATATCTTTAACCCTTATATAGTTTCCATATTTCATGCTTTCACAGTATTATCAAGGTCAATTTTAAACCAAGGCAAAAATGCGTAAATAGCTTGTCTGACCTTATTAAATGATTAATTTATCCTACTAAATGTTTGGCAGACCAGGGACAGTGCATTTCTTCTCTTTTGAAAAAAAAACTAATTTCCCTCCCAAATAAATACACAATATGGCTGTTTCACGTGATCCAGATATCACAACTCCACCAATCTGAGCTTTGCTAAATCCAATCAATGGAATTTATTTGCCTGAAAGCAGTCATTTGTCGAGGGAAACTGAAATGCTGCCGCTCCTTTAGAGGTATTTTCTTGTTTTTCCCGGTGGCAGACTACGCGAAAAGCTGTCTTAGGACTGATTCCTTTCGTTCTGGAAATTGATCGACTATTTTCAGGTTGCCATTCACGTCTCTCTGAGCCTGTCCACTCAAGAACTGTGGGGGGGGTCTCTGACTTCAGGGGTGAACTGCAGCTATTTCTTCAGTAATTCAACCACATACGTCCAGCGGGGCTGCTTGTGGATTCCTCGCACAAAGCTAAACATACACAGACAGTTGGATTGTTGAAGGCTGGAAATATAGGGGGGGGCAGGAACACTGGACAAAATTGATGAGAGACTTGGAGTTATCAGCCTTGCCTGGAGGCCCACTGAATAAAGATCAAGTATACAGGACTCGGTATAAATCACAGAGCAGGAGGAGGGCCAATAGAAGAAGATCTCTGGAGATATATGAATGTGCTGTATCAACAAGAAGGTGCAGGAGAGAGCGATGGAGCAAAGGAGTGAAAGCCTTCCAACCTGTTCACATAATAATCTCTTTCTTTAATGGAAATCCTAAATGCTGATCATGGAGGCCAAGTTCACTGTGCGCGTTTCACTAAATTTATCTCAGTGCATTACCCGACCCCTCTCACTCACTCGCTCGCTCGCCAACAAATTCATTTCCTTCCTGGGTGAGTGAGGGACCAGAGACAGGTAAAGTGGTACTGACGCTGCCGTGGGATAATAAATCTCTAACTGGACAACAGCGGGACTTGCGGATGGTGCATTGCTTGGAGGAAATATGCTGCAGCACATGAGATGATGAACTCATAAATGATGAGCTAATAACGAAAGATCTCGCTGGTGGTGCTGGCGGAGACACTCATCCCTATGCAGTCCATCACGTTCACAGATCCACACTTCAAATAATTCAAACATATGCACAACTCTGGTGTATATATAGAGATGGATGACAAGTTGAAGGACAAATCCGACTGCATCAGCAGTAAATTGTAGGAGGAAGAGAAGCACTTCCTTTCATAAAGGTGAGAGTCATTTTTTCTGGCATGGTTTGGGTTCACTTGTCTTCTTAATCTCCACTTTTATGAAACATTTAAACCCCGATGGGAAAGGTCTCTTTCACATCGAGCGCGCCCGCTTTCACACGGCCGGGAAAAAAGGGGCTCACTGAATAATTCACGGTAAAGTTAAGATACAGCTGATCATTTGCCAAAGACTTTGCAGTCACCATCACAAAAGCAAGAAATCTTTTGTAAGAACAGAAACACTCCTGGGGATCGACAGAGGAGCTCCTCTGATCACTCATCAGTGGTTTCCAACACACCTCACCCTGCCTTGAAGACGCACGCACGCACGCACGCACGCACGCACGCACGCACGCACACACGCACACAAAAAAAAGCAAAACGCAGGTTATCAGATTTGCTCCAGATACTAAAGTGTTTTGCTCTTTACTATTTTGCGAATCCAACTTTGATGAGCACAGAGCAGTCAAACACTCCATATCCTTATGCCAGAGCATTGAAACACACGGAAAAAAGCAGTTTTTGGGGTTTTCTCTACCCAGATTAAGGAGATGACTCCAGATCGTACCAGAAGTTAAAAAAGTTGCTTGTCCGATTCAGGCTTGACCATCTACGGTTTCTCGTGATTTAGAACCGCACTTCTCAATATGGGGTTTTTCCTATGGCTGTTTGGAGGTTTTCAAAAATAAATTTCAACTTTCTTATTGTGGAAACGGCCTGCTGCGTCAACTAGAAGGCTTCTGAGCTTTTGTATGTTGGTGACAATGGGTGTATTCCCCACCGTTGGGCTTCACTGTAAATGTTTGAGGGTTACACCCACTGGATCAGAGGAAATCTGAGCAAAGAATATAAATAGTTGGATACATTTAAATTGAAAATAAATTTATTATTAGTTTATTGTCTGTGATAAATCTTCTTTCATTTAAAAAACTGGTTTATATATAGATGTATCTCCTTCATTCAGGCCAAATAAAGTTAAATAAAAAAAGTTTTTTCATAAGCAAATGCACTGTGCTGTCAAAGGTTTGAGATAAATGTAAAGATTAAAGACAAACCTTTGTTTAGCCTGTTGTCTTTTCCACAAAAACAAGACAAGCGCTTTGGGCAATATGTGGAAAATAGGTGGGAAAAATGCAATACTTCAAAGCCAATTTCTATTTACAAGAAAATCTGTAAATAACAAGAAGCCACATCTCATAAAGAATATTAGCACACTGCTCAAAGACCTCCGAATATACGCTGGTATAGTCGTACGAAAAACTGGAAAAGGCAAACGGTCAGTACCAGGACTGAGTATAAAAAGAACATTTTAGAAAGGCAGAGTCTAACATTTGTGCAACAATTTCAGCAAAGCAGTGAATAATTTGAAATACTTTGACATAGATGTCAGGTCTTCAAACATTTCGGAGAAATAAATGTCAGACGCTGCTCATCTTCGTGGCGCACCACTGCATCAATATCAGGGCCAATTTCAGACTAGAAAACCACTGCAAGGCCTCAGGGACACCTCCAGAAATCACAGTTCACATATGAAATCCACAAATGCAAGGCAAAGCTGCATCACGCAGAGAAGAACTCACATCTGAAGACAAGTCATATATAAAAAAAAAAGCCATTTAAGCCAAAGTTTAATTATTCATGGACGTCCTTGTTGCCATGTCCAGAGTTTTTTTTAGAACATTGCTGCTGCCATCAAGTTCAAAATGAGTTCATAGCTTTAATGAAGTAGTAACTAAGTGGTGGTATTTTCGATATCTAATATGCTGTCTGTGTTGTGACTAAAATTTGATTCAAACAAGTGAAGATGGACTAGTTATAATAACTCGGTTTTTTTGATAATCAATCAGTGTGTGTGTGTGTGTGTGTGTGTGTGTGTGTGTGTGTGTGTGTGTGTGGCACAGAAAGCCTCCATTTGTGTTTTACAGAACCTCATTTTCAAAATGTCCAGCGCAGCAGAAAAATGTCAAAATGTGATGCATTTTGCTTCCGCTCTTGGCTTCGCTCTCTGTGTGATAAGCGGCAGTGGTGCATGAATGAAGGGGGGAAATCTGAGCAGAGTTCGATTATTTTACGGCGTCACTTCCAGCAGAGAGTCTGGCCCGTAGAGCTTTATGTGATGAGTAACTCTCTCCGAGTTTCCCTCCACTGCAGAGTTCCCTGCTGTCTTGTTAGTGTTGTGCTTGTGCTGGTGTGATGAAATGTCATGAAGCGTTGGATCAATACACACTCAAATGAGAAACCTTTAGCAGTGAAGTCGGCTTCGGTGGGTATCGTGCCGTCTGATTTCTTTTTTTTCCCCCTCCACTTACCAATTTATCTTAAACTGCAGCATGCAGACTTCAAGTGGTTGATATGGATGAGATGAGATTGCTTCTTAAACCGTGTGGCGCTTGTCAAAAACATAGGTGAGCTCTAAACCTGGTGTGACAACCTATTCTGCTATAATAACGGATCTTACAAGGCTCTGCCTCTGCTGGGTGTCAGCTTCTGAAAATAGCACTACTTTTGCTTCAGCCCAGCATGAGCTGAGCTCTGTGGAGAAAGTCAAGCTCCTGTGTGTCTACAGGACGAGACTGTTGAACAGTTTATTGGAATCATCAACTATGCGTTAAGTATCGTTTTGGCCACCTTTTGGTCAACACAAATAGCATTTTTACAATGAGTCTGACCAGAGGAACCAATATTTGAAACAAATCTGTGAAGCGTCGGCATTTAAGAGATTTCACCAGCTCCTTGGTGGTGACTGTGTTTCTACCGACAACAGTTGCATCATGAGGATGTCGTGACGGTGTGAGTAAGCCAGGCTGAACTGTACCGTGTCCACTGCGCCAGACACAAACTGTGGAGGTAGATTAGTCTGCTAACCATGCTCATTTAACACAATCACACTCAAGGCTCAAGCATGTTTGACGCTACATATGGCGGGATGAATCCTTCTGTCCGTCTTCTGTGTTCAGTATGTGTGGAATTTGGCACTCAGGGGGGGTAATACCGCTGATGACCTGTGGGGGCAGTGTTGTGCAGTGTAGCTCATGTGCGACTACCAAAAGGAACAACAGAACTTGGAAGACGACAGCAATTGTGGATCTCTTTGTGGAAAAACTGAGAATGCGTGTGTGGACGGAAAAATACCTAGAATGTTGTCTGAGCTTTGGGACGAAGAAACTATAAAAAAATTTGGTTAGTTGTTGGTCTTCTATATCACACTATCCTCTAGATGTATTGATATATAACCACACCAACGTAAAAGATCTGTGGGAGTATGAAGTATGACACATGGCAATGTTTGAAAGGCACATACCAATTTATATCAGTAAAGGAAGTGTATTTGGACCTTATTACAAAATTATAGAACTAACTTAGGCCACGTTTACACGACAATGTTTTGTTTCAGAAAGGTTTAGCGTTTACACTGCAACTTTCTGAAAAAAGATCTCCGTTTACACAGCAGTAACACTGAAAACGATGTAGTTTGCATGCCAGGCCATGAGGTGGTGCTCTTGGTTGTTTTTGTAATGACACACATACATGCGTGCAGAGAACAATACGCTAAACAAGTTAACATAATTGGAAGTACCCAACATGCGTATGGACAAGAGAAACAGAAAAGTTCCATCTTGGGAGACGGTTTGAAAAGCTGACGGTTGCAGTGGCTCCGAGCACCGTTGTCACGTAACAGGACTCTCAAAACATGACAACATTACAGTTTTACTCATTTTTGTGTAAACGGGGCCTGAGATTAATGGATTGCCAGGCCGGTTTGAAACGCAACACCATGGCACTCACATTTGTTTCTTAAGTTGTAATTTTATTAATTGAGTACTTCACGTTTTCATTTCTCATATTTCGTTACCTGAAATTTAAGCTTTAAATACACTCTACAATATTTGACTATGATAGTTGCATACATTAAAAGTATGTTCTGTGCAGTAAAGATCATTATTTTACTTTAATCAAACTCACAGTTCGGTTTCTTTAGGGTCCACTGCATGGCACCACCTCCTTCAGATCCTCAGTAAAAGATTGCTTCTTTTAAATAAAGTGAGATGTCTCTTATCAGAAAAAGTCTGCAGTGTAACAGGGTGTTTTATTTCTTTCTGTTTGAGTCTTGTCTAAAGGTACAAAGTTAAAGAACTGGACTGTTTGTCCATTTATAAATTGTGTATATTTTCTTCCTCGTCCACATAAATGCAAAAAAGTCCAACAAATATTTGCACCAGAGCCAATGTGTTCCCATAACAATGCAGTATCACAACACCCAGGGGAGAAAAACACAAGTACAGCGTATAGTTCCTGAATTGTGACAAACTTATTCAAGTAAAAGTAGCCCATACATCTGTCAGTCCTGTCTGTGAAGAGTGCAAACATTAAATTTGTTCAATTTCAAATCGACTACTGTAGAAGTTGAAAATTTTTCTGGTACAACTTGTTTAAATAAGTTTTTATATTTTGCTTAACCAGCAGTGAGAGTATAATTGTTAAAAGAGCTTGTAGAAATTGCTTTGACATTTGTCGGCACATGACAAACTTGAGTGTGGGGATCTGAAAAGTAACAGGGTGAGGATGATAATGTCTCTACATGACGGCGTACAAGCAGTCGAGACAACGGTTGAGTTCACTCTTGCCAGGTTTGGTCCCATTAAAACGAACCCTGGTGTGTGTGATTCATTTCTGTGAGTGTGAGCAGCTGCTGTCTGAAGTGTGTGTTACGTGGGAACACGGTCATTGAGCCTACTTTCTGTAAGTAACCACAAATTTAAGACAGCTTTTTAATTCAGAAAATGGCTCCCCCCCACCTCCCATGCGAACGTTTCCAAGGCCAAAAGCTTACGTGCCGTAAATTAAAAGGAAGAGCAGCTAATAACCTGAGAGTATCAGTGGGAATCAAATCAGATAAAGTGACTGGAAATACTGAAAGTCTGATACTGTAGGAGTCCTGAGCACTGCCGGCTCGGTGAATGCTCGGCCTGGCCACACGAGAACGCCGCTTCATGTAACCACATCGTTTCTGGTCGATCATCCACACGGCGCGGCGTTTCAGGAGCACGAAAATGTTTGTCTTTTTTTGAAAACGGGTTCCAAAGTGGGGAAATTTTAAAAGGCTGCCTCGACTTTGAGGTGTGGATGGACATTCACTGAAAACGATGACGTCATCGCCCCGCCTCTCGACCTCTACACCCCAGCGACCCTCTCTGCGACTTTAGTTACCAACTACAACAACAATGGCGGAGTAAATGCTCCCGATCGAGCTGCCGAAGCTGCTGATGCGAGTCAGTTTATTAAGGCGATATGATACAGCGCCCCTTAAAGGCCTGGCATATGAAAAAACATTGTTTTGAGCTGTGTGGACCGAAATTTCTTTTAAAACGACAGGGAGAAAAAAAGATTGTTTTGGCTTGTGTGGACAGGGCTTGAGGCCCGCCCGACGCTGTGAAAAACTAATATATGATGTTTATGCTGGGAGCGTCTACGACAGTGAGGTCTGCTCAGTTTTAGTGGCGTGCAGACTGATATTAAAGCGCTGACACCTGTGACACCAAAAGTATCATAAAACAGTGTTAAAATATTGATCTTGAGACCGTATTTATTAAAATACACAAAACCATTGTGAATCGTCAAATATTAAAGGTGTTCAAAACCTTCTATGTGTCAATGAAATGCATAGTACAGCTGTACGAATACACCACACATCCCGCCACACCAGCCTTTCACATGTAGCATGCAACTGCGCTTTCCGGTGCAGACAATGGCAACGGTGATGCATATGAACTTTAAAGAAAATGATCTTTAAAGAAAAACCCATGAACAAATTTAGGAATCAGCATATTAATATATACATATTTCTATTAAGATGCAGGTTATGCCTCAAGATATTTTTTTTTCTTTTTACAATTATTTACAAATCATTCAGGCTTCACATTAAAATGTCACAAGTTAATTTTGCAACTTGCAGAGAAGTGCAAAACATAAAATAGTGCGCATACATACAGAAACCTACATGGCAGACGACATTTAACAATCCAAGAGGGAGAGATCATAAAACCACATCGTGGCCGTGACTCAAACGAATAGTAAAACAGATGAAAACAACTTGGCTCCAACAGCCTATCAGCTATAAAATCAACATTGTTGAAAGAGCCATCAGTGCATATTATAAGTTCCTGCCTACCTGTGAGAAGGCACATAATCAGATTTGGTACGACTCCCTCTTCCCTGTCCAGAATTCAGAAGGGAATTGGTTTTAGGTAAAAGAATTGCTGGGACGTATTGTCCTTTGTGCGAGGAAGTGTGAATGTTTGGATTGATTCAAAGGGAACATTCTTCCACTAGTAGAAGGGTGACCAGGTCATTCTGATACCTGAAACATCCATGGACTTTTGAGAAAAGCTTTTGTTCAAGGTGTCTTTATCAGATCACTATCGATGATACTGGTTTTGGTTTTACTTGGTATCGGAAAGCAAATATTTTGAATTTGCCCATCACTTCTATGCTGCGATTTTCAGAAACGGAGGCACTGACCATAAGGCAGAATAGCCAACATAAAGAATTTTGAGTCCATTAGAGAGCTCATGTGAGACAATGTAGTGGGGACGTGAGGGAGACGCGGCTGAGCTGGTTCGGTCATGGATGCGATAGAGACGTGTAAACAAGGATTCTGAGAATGGAGCTGCCAGCTGAAGAGGAGAATAGGAAGTCTAAAGAGGAGATTCATTGATGCAGTGAGGGAGAAAATGTAACCGAGGAAACGTAGTAAGACAATGACCTACTGTGGTAAAACCAAACAAGAACGCGCTAAAAGAAGAATTCTACCGAGTTTCAGCAGATCTGTTCAAGGCTTCAGTTACAGAAGTGGTTCAAAGAACAAAATACAATGGAATTTACCTTGTTGTATATGTGTTTATATGTTTGTTTGTTTTTTTCTAAATGCTCGCTGTGCCTTGAATTACCACTTTGGGACAAATTAAGTGATTGAATGAAGTTACATAGCATACTGGAGACATCAATCTTCATCTCTTATAATGACAAAATGTTCATGGTCTCACTGGAGCAAAACTTGCTTTAAAGTTACTCTGAACTGCCTGCCTGCAATAATATGTTCATGGCAAACCGAAATGTAATCTAGAATAAAGACGAGGATACTCTTTGGCCTGTCCCAGACAAAAGACGGAGGATCACAATGATATCTTTGATCGTGGCTTAAAATCAAGGACCACACACACATTCTCCTTCTACCACCATACTGAGCTTTTTAACTCCTCAGAGACACTTTTATTATTAGTTCACTTCATATATTGATTAACCTGAAGGTACCGATGGGGTACATGGATGATGTACAGGTCTGAGGTACATCATAGCAGTCTTCCAAGTCCGATTCTGGAAGAATCCTCATCGTGCAGTCAAATGTATTTTACTAGATTGTACTAGAGTTCATAAAATCCAGCGTTCTTAACCTGCTAAAACGGAACCGGATCTGATTAAGTTACACTGGCTTTAAGAGCTTGACTGTGGGAGGGTTTTTTTTGTACCTGAGATCATAACAGATGACCAAGCTAGAAGAATAGATTAAATGCCTTTATCCTCTGGGATTGTTAAAGTATGCTCTATTCTTTTCTATATATACCACAGTTCTCAAAAATAAAGATTTCTTTAACTGAGACTCTTCTTTCATTTATCAGATTTTCACCTCTTGCAGTCTCAGGACACGCGCATAATCAGCAAACCGACTGGAAACGATGAATTGGATCCTCTAATTGTTGAGGCAAATAGAGACTAATGCTGTGAAGAGAGACTGAGGGCTTTGAAATGGACAGAAATAAACCGACAATGACTCCTTATACATGAAACCTGCACCTGGGAACTATGAAGGTGGAAGGAGTGATATTGAACTGTTCGGACAGTAAAACTTCCAGAACACTTCATTAGAGGGAGAAATAAACACTGTCTCGCGTAACCCACAACCTCACAGCCATTAACGCGGCCACTGGACTTTCAAAATGTTTCATTAGGCTTCTCCCACATGTGCTGACCCCCTGACTTCTCATTACAGCTCCGGGAAAGTCATCTCATTATTTTGAGGCGTAAATGTTAGTTTTCTCACAGCTCTGAAAGCTTAATAGTGCTTTGTAGTAAATCTTGTATGAACGTTAGAGAGACCTTGGCTGTCACTGTCTAAACTATAAATTAGATGCTTGGTTTCTTTGGTTGGGATACCTAATGCCCAAATATTGGTCATGAAATTTGCTAAAATTAGATCTTTTTTCCCACTTTTTGGACTTACAAGCCCGTGTTGCACAAACTGTCATCCTGTAATGCGCACCTCTTTTTTTTTAAACCCTTTATAATTAAGTAATTGAAAAAACTTTAAGATGCACAAAGACATCTTATTTTTTAAATCTTATTAAACACCAGTAAATGCTTTTTTAATACAAATAATAATAATAATCTTTTCAGCTGCTCTCTTTTAATGGATGTAAATACAGCAAGTCAAAGCATCATACATATTAAACTTGGCAAATTTTTACAACAAATGTCCTCAAATCGGTGCCAAAATGTTCTACCTTTAAAATGTGTTTAATTTGGGCACATCTTTCTCTAATCCTCCGTATGAAGTTGCTGAATATAATACTATCAAGTCAAGGAGTCGATATGACAGACCAGATGAATTAAGCATCTGTTTAAGAAAGAAAGGAGCAGACTGTCAATTGCATTTTTGTGTACAGCGTTTTTGTTTTTTATTATTATTATTATTATCATATTTCAAAGACAATGGTTGAAACTGACTTGACAGAGGTAGACGTTCATAAATAACAATTTCTAGAAAAAATACAAAGATAGCGCCTTTCTCAATGTATAGCTCACATTCATGTTTTTGGATTGTCATTAATTGATCATTGAAAGGCTACTGAACTATTGAACGCTTCAAACACCAGTTACTTGCCCAATGAGCGTTACAAGGGGGATCTCAAGGTGCCTACAGTGATTGGTCAATTTGGGATTTTAAAAAAAAAAAGCAGATTTTTTTTTAATGCAACATGAGAGGTTAAAAAAAATTTCCTAAAACATAGAGTTTCCATATAATTTCTGGAGAGAAAAAAACGATAAAAAAAACAAAACACTCATCTTGTAAGATAATGTCTTCCACTGTGAATGGAAGGTGCTCGGCTGGGCCTTTATCTTTACACATCTTGGTTTCTGTGTACAGTGCAGCAATGCTAGTTAACTGATAACATCCAGACAACGATACAGAGTGAACATCGAAATCAATATCTTCCTCCAGGAAACAACCCCATTCACTTGCATGTGCCGCAACACTTTCTAGTAAATACAGCCAATAGTGAAGAGGGTGTGTGTGTGTGTGTGTGTGTGTGATGAGCTTTTATTTGTGCACCGGTCAGCAACATCAGAAACACAGAACATAAAAAGGTGGCGGACGTCAACAAGCGCTGCAGGCTGCTGCTCATCTCGCACCACTCTCTCCACTTCCCTCGCACATGATGCTTTTTAACTTAAATTAGGATCAAGATTGTGAAACCAAGACGGGAAAAAAACAACAACAACAACAACAACACGTTTTTGTAAGAGTATTGCTTCTCTTGCTCGGGATCTTGCTCAGATATGCCATCTATGGCTGCAGGGATAGTTTGTGAGTCTGGAACTACAATTCTCACAAATTCCAGCACACATTAGCAACATGACGCCAACTCCCAAAAAAAATGAAAATACAAATATAGAGGAGTTCAATGAGTGCTGCAGGGGCATCTTGTCACTTCCTCCATTCCCTTCAAAAATAATGATGCTCATTAAATGGTGCAAAAATACATTTAAACGTACTTTGTGTTGTATCTGTAGGCTCTTTTTCCTATCTAGTTTATGATCTGAGCTCAAGAGTTTCCTTTCCTCTTCTGGAAAACGTCTAAATTGGAAACGTGTGGATGATTTTCAACGACCCTCCACCAACGCTGGGTGCTAACAATGCAGCTCTAGCTTGGGAAATCAGTTCAAACCGCTCGTGCAACACACATTCGCTGTGATTGGCGACTGGAAATATCAGTCAGATGTGGTCACTTCAGTGTTTGAAAAGTACAAAAGAAATTACATTTATTTCTATAAATTGACTCTTGTAATCCAAAGGCTGTGTAAAGATGCCAAATTGCCCATGCTTGATCCTCTTTGCCCATCTATGAAATTACAAATAAAAAAATTGCTGCTATCGTATGGTCAGACATGACAGCAAACAAAAAAAAAAACCCTAAAACTACAGTTTCTTCTACTAATGCAGCTTTTTGTAGTGGTTAAAGCCAATGTTGCAACAATACTGTAATTTTATCAGCACTAGTGACAGAGTTAACTCGAAGTTGAAATTCCAAATTGGAGGGACCGGGGTTTTTAGAACTCAACTAAAATAAATAATTTGGAATTTCCAGACTGGAGCACACTAGTGCTGTGGTCTCCAACCTCCTGGGAGTTCGAAGTCTACCTGCTCCTACACATCTAATTTCAGAGACATTGTCGTCACCAAGTTTATAAAAATGCCCAAAAAGAATCCCCTCATTGCAATCTGGTGTACTGCAGCAGCGAGAGAGCAATCAAAGTCCTAACAAAGAGTCTTTTCTTTCCCCCCCAAAGTATTTTTTTTACTATACTCAGACATTCCTTTCATGGGACCTTTGACTTGAATCGATGGAGGAATTATTCATCAAGATAGAAAAACAAAATTTTTTCAGTTGTCTTAGCCAGACTTTTTGATTCTTTGCTGCGCAGTTCTGGCAGTCTTCTATTGTCATCACTCCTTTATTAATCAACCAGGATATGAACAAATGTTATTTCAGAATCTCCCTGGTTGCTCTGATATACAGAACAGAAACGCAGCTGAATACTAAAATACTTGGCGGTGCTTTCTGGCAGCCCCAGAATTTACAAAATGTAATAGCAACACTGCTGTTCAATCCCAAACATACCTGTAATTTCTGGAGAGAGGAATCTATTGTTACTGTGGGAGCCAACAAGCCCGTGAAGCTTAAACTAGTATTCAGATTGGCAGTTAGGAAAAGTGTGGAAATGTAAATTGGAGAAGAAGCACAACGCAGGCAAACGTTTCCAACAAGGGGGGAAAAGTGGCGATTTGATCAGAAGTGACACATGCGACAAACCTCTGCAGCAGATTAATGAAAACACAAGCCGACCAATGTTACGTGCCCTGTTTATATTCTACTTTCATTTTCCAACCAATATGCATGAGAACACAATCTAATGCTGATATTTCCCACACTAGGGTTTTACTTGAAGTCCTCCGCTATCAAACAGTGCGACGGCCTTCAGAAAGGCACGTACCCCACAAAATGCTCTGCTCTGCTCTTGTCTAGAAGACAACAGTGCTCTTGCTCTGGGCAGCTGCCGGGTGTGATCCAGTGAAACACCGAGCTGAAAAGACCGCTGGGTTCAGCACAATGCCGCCTGGATAAATGAAGGTTAAAAACAGTAATAGCAGGGAGCGGCGGGATCCCGGTGGAGTCTGTCATGTGGTGAATCTCAGCCGTCAAGCAGAAGTGAGATGTGTTCTGGATTATGAATGAGAGCATGTGGGGAGGTATTCCCACGTGTGGGGGAAGAAAAGGTAATCCATGAATACTAACTTTGCCCGTGGTAAGCCTTTCACCTGCTCATATGCTTTTATATAAGGACGTTTAAGATTGAGGCATGCATGTAATGGGACACAGGAAACTATACTGGGGTGTGTTCTGATGCATGTATTCATGTGAGATGACAGAGAATACGGCAACTAAGTCACTCCCCTGCAGTGAAATAAAATGAAGTACAACTGAATCTCGACTTTGGTGGGGGAACTTCAAAGGTCAGAAACTCTCTGATATCTGAAGCAGAGACAATTAATTGAGCTGGCCTAATTTCTATAGAGTGTATGCAGAGTTTAAAAGGCGGGCAAACTGCAAGAGACAGCACATTTTCAACAGTTTCTTTAATTCTAAGGAGGTAAAACTTATTATCCAAACAAAGAACAAAAGTTCAGAGTTTGACTGTTTTCCTATGGGTGCGTCTGTTTTATGTTCAAAGGCAACATCAACTAAATGGAGGGGCAAGAGAAGTGATGAAATAATCAAGGACAGCACCACGGACGTAGGGTTAGGAACCGCTTCAAAGGGAAGTCTATCGCTCAACAGAACTTGCAGATCTATACGAGGGACGTGGACATGCAAAGCTAACTTTTGAACACTTTGTAATGACTTGAAGTAATCAAAACCTATTTTATAATTACATTAAAGCCCAATGCAGTAGGCCATGAAGAGATTGGCTTGTCTTGATTCACAGGGCTTTTTTGTTTGCATGTTCTCCTTGTGGATATTTGGGTTTTCTCCAAGGACCCTGTGACCAGGAACAGTGTCGTCCAGATCCAACAACTTCAGGTGATATGTAGCATGTGATACATCCGTGATGGTCACATCAAAGAGGCGTACCTTAAAGACTATTTGCAACAGAAACCTGATCGAAGTAGTGCACAGTGGTTGACTCAGTTGGTGTGGCGCCCCAGGTCTGGACTTATAAGTTGCTGTAGCTTCGATTAGCATCAATAGCCTTAAATAAGCATCAGCTTCCTTTTCTAGTGGCCTGCTGCTGTCTGCATGTTGGTAGTTTATCTAAAGTCGTATTGTTGCAGCATATTTTTGTTATTACTTGATGATCTAGTTTTCTTAAGAAGCTTTAACTTCCAGATGATCACACTGAACTCATGCAATAACGAAAATTTGCTGCAACAATACTTGGCATTCAATTAAACAACTTTACTTGGCGTAAACCCTGTGCAGTGGCCTTTTTAAAAAAAAAATAAAAATAGGCCTGATATACTTACTAGAATAGAAATAGAATTAATTCTTTGAAGCATTGCTACACATAGAATACATAGGAAATAAGGTAAAATATCAAATAGGACAGGAGTAACATTAAATATTAATATGTACAAGGCTTTACCGTGACTGGAATAATCATAGAAAGGATGAAAATAACAGAAAACGCAGCAAACAGTAGTCCCAGTGAGGACACACACACACACACACACACACACACACACACACACACACACACACACACACACACACACACACACACACACACACACACACACACACACACACACACACACACACACACACACACACACACACACACACACCACCCTGAGACGTACATACATCGTACAGGAGTTGGATTGATTACAGGACGACTGGCACAGTAAAGTAAAGCAGTGGGTGAAATTGGAACGCTCTTCTTTTTATATGAGTTTTCTTTGGGTACGCTCACTTCTTTCATATAAGGCGTGACGCACGGTCGAAAACTGTAGGATTTATGGAAACTGTGACAATGAATGAATAGAAATAAAAACAGACATGGATACAAATTTCTTTTTGTCAGATATGAAATATTTTCCCGTCACTCTGTCATTTGCAGTGTTGCAGAGGAACGACTGAAAAAGATGTTTATTACGCAGGTGCTGCCATGAATGCATTCAGTTTTGCACTTGCTTCATTCTTGATTCCTCATTTATTTTCATGTGAACCGTCAGGCATGACGGTGAGGCTTTGGTGAAAAGTAAGCTTAACAATCTGCATTATCAATTTGTTTCAGAGAAATTGAATAAAAAGTGATTTAAAAGAAAAAACAACAGTTATAAGATGTGACAGCTTTTTTTTTTATTGGGGTGTACGAGCTCATTAATGCAACGTAATCTAGTGCTGGTATTTATATAAAATATCATATCAACATTTTAATGTTTAGGAGGGGATAAAACCTCACATTTGGTCAAATTTACAGAATACCAATTAAAAACATTTAAATCACTGATTTGTTGAAATACAGCCAAAAGCAGCTCAACATAATATTACAGATTTTCTGCATTATTAACAAGTAATCAAAGCTATAAAGAAACAAGCTATTCAATCATAAACATAGTCCATGTATTTTAAAACAGGACAACTGCGATGATGCATTTCGAAATATTTAATTAACGAAGTAATCACAATTAATCTCCAGTTAAAATGTGGTTGAAATTCCATTTTTTCCCCTCCAATCAAATGTGAAGTAAATAAGTAATTTGCAAATTCCCTGGCATGGTTGGTTTATAATATGTTTTTCAGAAGACAAATATCTTATATAAGAAGGAGTTTTAAGAAATATCTACTCTATTTCTCCTGCCGCTCCAGGACTCCTCCGCTGATGTGAGAAGCAGAATAATGAACACGGACTCGGGCATATTTGTCACTATGACAACCGTAGCGCTGACTGCCACCAGGTGCCCCCTCCCACCACTATTTATACCACGTCCGCCAAACGACCAGCGAGAGGTCATGGTGGCACACAGCCCACCGCTCCAGTGAGTTATCCCCCTTATATGGTGACGTGCAGGACCGTGTGAAGGTGTTATTCACTCCAAATGTTCAGATTTGGAAAAAAGAGTATACCGTACTATTGAATCGAAAGACTTTCTGTATGTTTATGATGTAAAAAAAGATCAAATAACACAGCGACTGCACATTTTACTGCTTCAAATTATGATATTATGATCCGAGCACAGATACTTTGATGATCTAGGAGGAAATAAATAAACTCAGCCTGGAGATAAAGACATGAAATGTATTTTGTCCTTCTTGCCTGACACATCCCACTGTGCATTAAGCAAAAATAAAAGGTTAATAGACACTATTGAATTTTTTGACATTAAGTCGAACATTTCATTTCACCTACATGCAATTATGTACATTTAAACTGGTTGTGCACGGTACTGTATATACTGTTCATAAGTGTGTTTATGTTTTGAATTCTCATTTGTATGTTTTATTCTGCTTTCATTTGAAAAAGTAAGAAGTTTAATGTGTGGAAAAAAAAAGAAGATAAAAATCACCTTATTGGCTTGTTTGCTCCGTTTTGATGATTCGCCTTCAGAAGTGTCATCCAACACCGAACTGTAATCTGTCCAATCTGATAGAAGTCAACAAAAAAAGTGTGCTCCAAACGCTCTTTTCATTTTTCAGCCAAAAGTGGCTAACTGGAGTTATCAGTATCTTCAGGTCAAATCTTTTTGAAGACCGTTGTAACAATCTTCAAGGAGAACGGCAGTGTGCCTGCCTGAGGACGGTAATAATGCGCCGAGTCCAGAGGCTATGAATATTTTCATATTTTGAGAAAAATAACAGAGTTAAACCGAGCAGTTCATTTCTGCTTAGTTTCTTGGAGATCTGAAATGTCTCTTCATTTTGTTCCGTTAAAGTATTAAAACTCTTCAGTTCACTTATATAGTGCCTTGCAGCTGTGTGAGCCCCAAAGTGCTTTCCATAGTTCATCACATTCACCCATTCACTCACACATTCACACACCAATGGCGGCTGCAGCCATACAAGGCGTTATCACTCTAATGGCAGCAGTTTGGGGTTCAGTGTCTTGCCCAAGGGCACTTCTCATAACACAGCAAACTGATGTATTTACATTAAAATGCACAAACCTTTGTCCCAAGAGAAAGTTACTCCTGACCCTGCTCAGGGTGTCTGAGCCCAGTACAATCTGTTCTGCTCGCAGACTGCTTGGTGGGTCTCCTGACTCAAAAGCGTATCAAGTGAAATACTCACACTGAACCGTAGAATAGAATAGAAAATCCTTCATTAAACCGTGAGGAAATAACTGCAAAATATTGATAGAAGGTGGTGTGAATCTGGAAATCTTTATGTGAACA
Source organism: Lipophrys pholis (assembly GCF_963383615.2). Lineage (NCBI taxonomy): Eukaryota > Metazoa > Chordata > Actinopteri > Blenniiformes > Blenniidae > Lipophrys > Lipophrys pholis. The sequence continues at coordinate 22,500,845 of NC_137627.1, read as the reverse complement.
AAGCACAGTGAAGAGCAACATAGAGACCACGCCCTGTGTCATTGGTGCAAGATTCAGATGTCTAAGCAGACTTGGAATATTTACCTTTGCAACAAAATAAGTACTGAATCATCCTTCTGAGTTTGTTCCGAGAGTTTAACCCTCTCATTATTTCATTAACTGAATTTATTTGAAGTGTTTGCGAAGGTACCCGGAACAGTGTGGCATGTGCGGTTCTGACGAGAGGACGTAATATTTGTGGGGTGATTTGTGACGTCAAATTCCAATATGGGAAAAGTGCAAAGTAAATTTGATCCACTGGAAAAGATGAGCGTGTGTATTCTTCTATTCTAAGTATTTCATACTCTAAATCACGAGAGATTAAGATTCTTAATTGCTTGCTTTAATGTATTTCTTTCATTTCTTTGTAAAGCATTAATATATTTCTTTTATTTCTTTATAAAGCACTGTGAGTTGCCTTGTGTCTGAATGGTGCTCGACAAATAAAGTTGTCTTGACTGTAGAATTGTGAAAGAAATCTGCGATGAGTGACAGCTTCAAGTTCTTTTACAACATTATTCAATCCCGATGTGTGTTTCTGACTTTATGAAGAACATCATGTTTACAAATGAGTGACATGCTGGTGAATCGTGTCTGTGATTGGACGGTACCATGGCTACAGTAGTGCATATTCTGGGTTTATGGTACTTTTTGAACTTTCCAGATACCAAAAACTGCATGCATTGGGTATAAATCATGTACATATCTAGAAGAATCCGTAATGTCTGAAAGGCCAAAAGAAATTTGAATATCGGCCTTTTGACTTCAGTCGGCATGGTACACTTAAAGCAGTGTTGAGATAAAACAGCTGGAGACACAACAGGAATCACAGGCTCGTCATTGAGGCTGTTTGCATGGGTCAAGGGGAAAACGCACACGTTCTCCCACATGCAGAGTTCAGATCAGTTATTTACTGTCAGTCAATGTTTCTTTCAGTTTAAAGTGCAGAAATTCAAGATTATGATGTTATTCAAAAGTTTTGCGTGGCTAAAAAAAAAAAGCTGTGGCGTTAAAATTGGGATGCTATTGATTCACTTTCACTCAAATTACTGATGTTTTTCTGCTCAATTAAGTCAATTATATAATCTCATGGGTCGGTGCTAAAACAATAGTAGATGTTTAAGCGTGCAGTAGAAGGTATTGTGAGCTTGGAAAGCGGTCTGGTGGTTTCATTTGTTACAAGAAAGCTCAGGACGGAGTAGACGGAGAGAAAAGGCCAGTTTACTACAGACAACCATCAAATCTCAGGAGACAAATATAATGGGGGGGAAAGGGAGACACGGACCATTAATTGTTAAAGGAGAAAACTCAAAGTGACAATAAAAGCATCACTGAAATCCTACCTTGACCTCAATGAAGTCCGGCTGGCCCAAAGCGATGAGCTCCGAGTAGGCCAGCATCTCCTCCACGTTCCAGGCTTTCACCAGCGTGAGTCTGTAGACCGTCCTCTGCCTCTGCATGGACACACAGGGCATTTGTTCAAGATGAGAAAGGTGGGGGGGGTGTATAAGCGATTTAAAGTATAATAGAATGTCTTTTTTATGTGTAATGGCCACAGTGCAAATTGCAGTGAGAATACATCTTCCCTTTTTTAGTTTTACTGTGAGGGGGGTAAAATCCATCTCACAGTCATTAAAGCTACTCCCCCAGCAGAATGGACCAAACACGTCACATACATCTCGTTTAAATTCAAGTGGAGCAGGGGATGACTGCTGTCGCACATCGAGAGGTGACTTTTACAACCCAAAACTGTCTCTTTTATTTGTAAGTCGCTGACCGTGACGCTTTGCGGTCAGTAACATCTGTTCTGTGCAGACAACACAGCGGCTCACAGATGTCCTGTCCGCCGATATCCTGCCTGAATTATCACTGAGAGGTGAGCGTATCAGCTGCACACGCTGAGTGTTACAGCAAAGTTGCATGTGTTCATCCCGACGAGTTAATGTCCACTGTGCAACACCTACAGTAGGTCACCTGCATTTGAAAGCACATGCAGTCGAGCAGCTTTAAAAACACTGAAACTGAAATGGAAATAAACTTTATGGGAGATGTAACCCTGGACTGTATAAAGTTAACGAAGAGCAACAATTAGAAGTAGTAGGAAACCATATAAACGCACGGGGCAGAATGGGGAAACCAATTGCTGTCCTTCAGTCCAATCCAAAAGTTATTTTCTCGGTGGGGGAAACGTCATCCTCCCAGAGCGCCAAATTATAACAGGTTGTTTAATTATGTATGAGCATTGGAGGGAAATGACATAAAAAGCTGGCTGCAAATTAAGCGTGTTGAACCAGAAAGCATATATTTGATTATTCCCATCTCAAAATGCCTTTACATTCACAGCTGCATGGCATTATTACTATCAATATTGGATTTATATATGGATAACTGACTTTAATTTAATCTTGTGAGCCACAATTACCCAAGTCTGACATACAGCTTTTGCTCTCGATCAGTGTTTCTCCATCGTCACCCCTCAATGACAAGCTGTGAACCAAATGAAGAAAGAAAAAAATGATAATCCACTTTTCCAATCAAAATAAGGCCTGATTTGAATCTGCAACAGTTGACAAGATTATTAAAATGTGTCACTAAACTAAAAGCAAAACTCTTCACTTCAGTGACAACTGCTTTTTTTTTTTTTTTTTTAAACTTAGCCAACCATGTTTTCATGCACAAATATGAGATCAAATCTCTGCTGATACGTCATTTCAGATGCTGCATCCGATTTGATGCATTCATTCTCATGTGCCAAAACCTTGTGGCACAAAACACACTCATGTTTCTGCCCTCAATCATCTTCAATATGATACAAATCACTTCAGATTTGTTTCCGACCATGTTTCACCAGGTTCATTACCACATATGATACCTTACTGTTGTACTGTAAAGGTGTGCTCATGGTCGACGCCTCACTGGCTGTCATCAGGAAAAGTCTCACGACCCACTGAAAACAGGCCGGCGGCCCTCTTTTGGGTTTAGAACCCGTGCTTTTGAGCAATGTCACCCTGATCTGCAACTTGTGCTCAGATAATTTCCTCTGAGTGGATGAGGTAGTAAAACAGCTGCGTCACAGAATCACTGCCGCGTGGAAGAGGTGGTGAATTATTGACAATATGATGGAGAGGACGAGAAGCAAGGAGAGACTCAGGAGATGAGAGAACGGGGGCAGTGAGGACAGATGGCATGACAAACGCTTGATACAAAGAAACAACTAAATGACAACGGGAGAAAGGATTGAACTCTTTCCCTCACTTCCTCTCCAACATCCTGGTTATCTGTAACACCAGGTCCTTTCAGCCCAGTAAGGAACAGGATAATTGGACATTGGAAGCAGGGAGGTGAGGTATTTCAAGCTGTCTCTATTCCAAATCCGACACTCAGGCACAACTCTATCAACCCCCCCCCCCCGTGCACTGGCAGGGAGGCCAGGTGGAGGAGAGCTGTCAAACCGAGAACAGAGAGGGATAAGCACTGGGGAAGGACTGAGATAGAGCCCACCATGAAATGCAGACTTAGGACTCTGGAGCTGAGAGAGGCAACCGATGGCAGCGAAAAGGATTTATTTTAGGAGACTGCACAGAGTGGTATCATCACCGTGAGGTGCGCACGCACGCAAACCCACCAGTACAGGTGCCATCCTTATAATCACCATCATATGAGGGCTAAACTATACTATGCATGCTTCTATGAGGAAATAGTTCTGCTTTGGTGGTGATTTGTTCACTACAACAAGACTCAGACAGCTTCAATAATCCCAATGAAAGTAAATCAATTCAGCAGTGTACCTACAATAGTCAAGAAAAATAAACAAGTACACACAGACAACAATTGGCATTAGTGATGAGCGTGTGGAAAGACGCACAAGCAACAAACAACCACAAACAATCCTATTTTCTTGACAATAAGTGACACTTTTTTTTTGTTATTTGTCTGATTATGTAGCTTATAAGTGAAAATATACTGGTACATACCATCGGGGACCACTAGATGTCACTGTAGGATGACAGAATGCTGCGACACCACAGAAAAACTTTCATTACTACCGTACTCAAATGAGTATGAGCTAAATATCATCAAAGATTAAAAGCTACACAGCAGAATTTGACTGTAAAAAATGTTAAAAAGATATACTCTGGTGAGGACTGGAAAATGGTTTTGACGCGTTCATGGGCAACAATGATCAAGGTCCAAGGCGCAGTTTTGTCTTTGGATATGGCAATCCGTTTATTGACATTCTACTGTCCAACAGTTTATGTCTATCATCATTTACTCAGCCCACGACTGATGAGTTCCTTATGATACTATAATTACAACAATAACTAAATAATCTTCTCCTCAGAACCTCCCACTCACCCTGACCTGTCTCCCTGACAGTCTAGAAAGTGATTGCTCTCCACGCCCTGCACACTTCAATTACCATCAATTTCCTGGAGGCTTTATAAAATGCACACATGGCCAATCAACAGGTCAACACAGAAAGATGAATAAACAAACAATAAACCCAAACGAAACATAAAATGGCTCCTTCATCCAGAATGTGTGCTCCTTTTCCATCTTCACGACAGATGCACTTTATAGTGCAGAAAACATGGTACCGAACCACCTCCACACAGCCTCATGACGAACTTCAGGAAACAGTTTGTTCTCCAAAGTGGCCCGAGGGCATTAAAATCATTTTGGGGGAAATTGTTCCAAGATTTTTGGACTCCCTGCCTCTCAAATGGGAAACATACCAGTAAGTCTCTTTGCAGGACATTAAATATCTTGGCTGTGACCTTCACAATAGTGCAGAGCAGGGGTACTCAATTCCGGGCCTCCAGGGCCAACGTCCTGCGTGTTTTAGCTCTCTCCCAGTTGCAACACACCTGAATGCAATAAGAGGCTCGCTGTTGGGCTTTTTCACAAGCTTGATGATGACATCAACATTAGATTGAGGTGTGCTGAAGCTGGGAAATCCGAAATGTGCAGGAAATCGGCCCTCCAAGCCAGAAACTGAAGACCCCTGGTGTAGAGGCACTTCATGTCTTTCAACCAACAAACTGCACCGATGCCAGCAACAGGTATCTAGTCGGATACCGTACGAGGGAACGTCTACAACTGTGGAGACACGGTTATATTGGACAGCCTCTTAGCAGCTAATTAGACAGAAGAGCAATGCTGGCGGTTCATAAAATTGAAGAAACTAAATTTAGATTATGCTTTAAGCTTGTGATGATCCGTGCTTTTCTTCATTAACCAGCGCAGTACCAAATGAGAATTGTGTAGTTCTACAGTGTGGTTATATTCTAATAAAAGTATGTGGTGATGGTGTATGTTTGACAAAGCTTCAGTAATATTAACTTATTACAGTCGGGGAAATGAAAATGAGCTTTAACGGTAATAAAAAGATAATATCACAAATTTTCTAAATGTATTCCGACAGAAAATAAAGGAAAAGGTTGTCATATCTAAATCTGAAAATTGTTAAAGGATGGATAAAATGTAATCCAATGTTCATTTCATATCATAATACAATTAGTGCTGACGTCAAACTTCAATTTGGACTCAAATATAAACGCCATAGCTTCAAGGACCTAATATTCAAAAGGGTTGTAGACTTTGAACTGTGCAGATGCAGTACTCAGCATATCATTACAGAAATACTATTATCAGAACAACTGCATGTCAAGACAATAATTAAAAATATACGTCTTCAAAAACAGAAACAACTGTGACTGTTCTCATACGCAGAATATCTGATTGCTGTCGAGTCTCTTTACAAACAGTGTACACAGCTGGTGTCATCTTCAGCATGACTACGCACACGAGGATGCTGAGTCAGGAAACACTGATATAATTAGACATTTCTGACAACTCTGCAGCATATTCTCCAGACTGACGGCTCCTCTGACTATCACAGCATGAAGGACTGTTCAAAATAATGAGAATCGATGACGAGCAGGAAGTTTGCCAGTGGGCAAAAGTGTCACTTCTGCTCTGCTCCTGGAGGAAAGTTTCTCACCTGTAAGGCCAAAAGTGACATACTCTTCACTGTCAGAGTCGGAGAGGTAGAGAGAAAGGCTGGTTATCAAAACCACAACTGGTTCATAATTTGGCTATTATTTGATTTATGTAATAAGATTTTCTTCAACTAAGACATAATGAAAAACATTGCAGGGCAAAGTTATTTAACGATTACAAAAGTGTGTGTGTGTGTGTGTGTGTGTGTGTGTGTGTGTGTGTGTGTGTGTGTGTGTGTGTGTGTGTGTGTGTGTGTGTGTGTGTGTGTGTGTGTGTGTGTGTGTGTGTGTGTGTTTGTGTCATGCAATTCATGAAAATCTGCCAATCTCCATTTACATTCCAGAAGTTGATAAAGTGACATCATCAGCAGTCTAAAAGTCTAAAAAGCTCAACTTGTTTTCCTTCATTCTTTTAGATCTTTTTGCAGTCTGAATTGTTCAATAACTGGTTTTCTAAGAGGATTTTGTAAATGCTGTAATTTTTCAGCAGTTGCGCTGAAGAACAGAGCAGAATGAAGGGTGTCTGACAGTGGAACTGGACGCTGGTGATCTGTGCTTCCTCCTCAGGTCTGCAGCATGAGAATTAGCTCGCTGTCTGATGTTCTCGGTAATAGCCTTTTCCCTCCCTTACTATCCTCGAACCATCCAACAGCGCGAGATGCAAACTCTAAGCTTGGATCTGCTCGAGGGTTTCTTCCCGTTAAACAGGAGTTTTTGTTCCTTTCTACTGTCGCCATCGATTGCTGACATGGAATCAGAAGAGACCTTTTACAATTTTTTTTTAACAACCTTATCTCTAAAGCAGAGGCAGCACCAAGCATAAGGCTGAGAAAAACAGAGCATCACCTCTATGAAAAGATAAAAAATACCATCATTTCCAGACTATTGAGCACACCTGAATATAAGCCGCACCCACCAAATTAAAAAAAAAAAGAAGAAAGGTTGGAGTTACGTGGTGCACGCATCACTCATGTATTGGCGGCATGAAACTGGTTAAATCCGCAAATTAGCCGCGTCATTGTTTGAGCAACAGGGTACAGAGCGTATGAAAAAAAGTAGCGGTTTCTAGTCCAGAAATTACGGTATACCAACAATGCCTCTCAAGTCACGACAGAAACTTCACGTGTGAAATGTTCTGCAAACATTAGCCTGTTTTCTCGACGGTGCAGGTTAATAATGTTACACTTCAGCTTCTCCGCTGTCACATGTGAAATACTTGACGCATGAGCATTCCTACATGGTGTCTAATCAGTGTAGCACAACCTCATTGAGCATTGGTATGCGTGCCAGATAGCAGGGTTTACATCTTTTTTTTCATGAATGAAGAAATTCCCAATTTACACACATGGAAACAATACGCACGGCTCGTCATTACGAATGCTAAGATCACGATGGGAGTTTGGTGCAAAGCGCCTGGAGTGCCGGTATCCCCACGTCACCTTTGATTGGCAGACACTCCTAGGATGCCTCGCGGCTCCTTGGCTGATTAAACAGACGCGCTGCAGGATGTGCTCCTGTTCTCAATAATTTATTTAATTAAGCCCGCACGCTTCTCGACAGAGAGCCATTACGCAGTCCGATACACTACGTAAGGAGACCAGATTTGAATATTGTGGGCATTAAGTTGTGGGGGGGGAAAAAACAACAAAATAATAATCATGAAATTAATATATGTGATTTTTGAAGGATAATTAGTTTGATTCCTACTGATAGACTTGAAAGCACCACTGTGTTGTAGTAAATTATTGAATCAATTTAACATTATCCAAATTACTGAATCTCTAATTACACAGACTTTATGGAGGATGTTATAATAAGCTCCACTGTATTGCCAGAACATATTAGCAAATACTTTCATAGAGGGTGAAATAATAACTGCGTACATTTTCAGAGAGGTTTCCAATTAAACAGAGGAATACAGATTTTCAAAGTACAAAAATTGTCCTTATTCTTTAGACTTGTATGATGTGCTCAGGTCAGTGTCTGTATGTAAAAAAAAAAAAAAAGATCATAGAGATAGATAAAGATTTACACTTTGATGAGTCAGGACAGTTCTGTGCACCATGTTGAATTCTGAATTTGTTAAAGCCAGGCACAGATGGTTGAGCGACCTACCCAAAAAGTTCCCCCTTTTTCACATCCCCGAGTCATAAGTCATGAAAACCCACTGGAAATACAGAATTTACACGGAGCAACTGTGCAGCCAACAGCGAAACTCAAGCAAATCTGTGGAAATTTCTGCTCGCAGCAGTGTTTGCATTGGACGGCGCCGTGCTGTAGTGGCCTGTTCTCCATGTTACAGTAATTAGACCATGTGCCGAGGGCTGTCTGTGTGGAGTTTGCATGTTCAACTTATGGCAGCATGATTTTCCTTTGGTAAATTAAATGGTGACTCTAAATGAGGGGCGTCAAACATAATCTGTCTATTTGGGACACTGTTGCTGTGTCGATCAGACTCACCATTAGAAGGAGTTTGTGAAACCTCACGTACTAAAAGGCTGCAGAACTCTGTTGTTCTGAGAGGTTTTGCAAACATCAGTCAGTGGACAACAATAATGGAGCATTCAGAAGATCGCACGTCACACCATTTTTACTTCACAAAAAATGCATTAGATATGAACCGATTAAGGATTTTCTTGTATTCATTTGTTCTAAAAGTGAGAGAATGTTGAAGTAGTGGGCCTTTTTAGTTTACAGTATGTGGTTGAACTGATTTTGCTCAAAATATACGCACTCGTGTGTTGTGTGTGATATGAAAATACATGTAAGCACATCATAACTATTGCCATCGTCATACTGTGTGCGCTTGGCTACAGCAGCTTCATCATTAGCAATGACACAGACCATGATTTAACTAGTATTAGAGTTTAGAAGCAAAAAACAAAATTATTTTCTAAATGTAGAACCATGTAATGATAACCTCACTGGGTGGTATTGTACATAAAACACTATGCATTTGTCACAATTCCTTCTATTTTCTGAATGGAAACGAGCAGCTTTAGCTCCTTCCCTGGAAACAGGTAAAGAAGGACGAGGATATGTTCATCTGGTCATTTACAGCTTTAACCTTTTAGCTCACCCTTTCTGCTCTGCCTGACTGAGTGAATTTAGCTCCACGGGAGGCTTTACCTTCTCCCCCAGGGCCCGGAGGCTGTCCAGGAAGCGTGGCCAAAAGTCCTTGAAGAGTGGCCGATCAATCCTCTTCAGGCTGTCTTTGGTGCTGGCATCCACACTGACATACAGCTGGGTAACTGGCACCAGGCTCCTGGAAATTAGACAGGACGGAATACAAACAGGATGGATGAGCATGATGTAGACAGAAAGCCTATACAAACATGGCGGAATTTAAACAAAGCACAAAACTTTAGTGTGTTTTGCATTATTTTACTTTATTGCAACGATGCTTCTTGATACTAAGTGTTGTACTCTTTGGAAGTTTGGTTCATTCCATTTAAATGGCGCCACATTAGTAAGGAATATGCATTTGTGGGATTAGCAGCGTTCTATTCTTAACCATTCTGATGTAATTCACATTTGTTTTGAGCAATTTCGTCACTGAGTTGAGGTATCAAACTGTCTAAAGTCAAACTTCACATCGCTGAACCTTTCGAGGATCAGTTTGTTCAAACTGTTGACTCTGGAGTGACCGACACAGCGATGGCTGCCTCGTGAGAAATGATCCGTCCCACAACATGTTCTGGAGAATCCTGTTATTTGAGACGAATAACTAATCAAGAGTGAACGTCATCATGAGCTGTGTGGGAACATCTTTAATAGGTGCAACCCGTACGTTCTGAGGCTCAAATGCATGAAACATTTTAACGGCAAATTCATTTCCCATTTCTCGTACATATCGTTCCAAAGAAAACCTCTCAAATACCAATTTTCTTACTTTTTGGAGTCAGTTTCGAAGGACGTAGAGTAAGTGTGTATGTCCATAACACAAAGAAACAGTCTACATCTTTTGTTCAATTTCCTCTTGAATCTCAAGTGTATTTATGTCACGTCCATCATTCACAAACAAGACAAAAAAAATAAATAAAGTTTATCTGTTTGACTCAGTGTTTCACTTTCTGCCGGTCTCGATTTGAGAACATACAAGCAACTGGGTGAGAAAAACACTCAGGGTACTTGTCCAAGAGGCAACAGATTCATTGCATGGGCAGATGGTGGAAAACGGAGGGGACAGTGAAGGAAAAGGAAAAAAAAAAAAAAAAAAAAGCTGTGAAAACCTGAGGAGTGTTTCTCATCAATATTAAACAAGGAAAGAGATGAACTTATTTGCGTGTCGCTTTATTCTGGCAAAATGTGTAAGAGCAGACGGACACACCGGAGTAGTAAACACACTCAGAAAAGTGTAACAGATGAAAGAAAAGGAGCTGCAGCTTTTCCTGTGGTTTCAGATTTTAAAACAAAAATATTTGCTGTGCAAGAGAGCCAATTATACGTGAAGACTCAAAAACCTCCCAGTCAGCAAAAGAGAGTCGGGGGAAACTTGAACTCACAAGATAGTGCACAGTTCTAATTGTGGCTGTTAATAATAAGCATTTCTCCCTTATTAAAGCGGGACTGGAATAGACGCTCGATAAGCTGCGGCAGCTCCTCTCTGACCAGGCGGCGCGGGCAGCAGGAAAAATGGCTGCTGGCTGCCGGCCTTCAACTTGCTCAATGACTATGTGACAAGTGAGTCTGTGACAGGCTGGTCAGCTGACACTCGTGATGCGTGTGCGCAAGTCTCGACAGCTTGCAAGTGATTCTGGACCAGAGGGTCGGGGAACAGCGAGCGAAGCAAACCGGGAACTTGCTGGGAGTTTGCATCCAGCCTCCATTACAGAGCCGGGCAGCGTGCAGCCTGCAGGGTCTTTGCTTTTCCCACAGGGGCTCACGTGAGGTCAGTGGGGAAAACAGGAATTAAAATAAAACTTAGTGGACGTCACGCATGTGATGCCGGCGGTTTTTCCACTACTGAGGCTGTGCGGTGAGAAACCAAAAAGTGGAGCTTCTGGAATCGGTGCAAATGAACAAGCGACGCATTTTTATTAGTTGCATTCAGGGGAAAGTAGATTCTGGTAGAGTGTGGTTAGTCTGGGTAGGGATGTAGAGCCGAGTCGTCTGTCCCCAAGTTGTATTAGCAGAATATGTTGATACTTTTGTGTAAACAAATTTTTTGGGAAATATACTGAAAGCTGTTTTATATATTTTTATATTATCATAAATAACAAACAAACAGTGATTTCTTAAAAAATGTCATTTCCTTATTCCTGCTAACAGGACAATGAATGATGACTGCTTGGAGGCCCCACAGTTCAGTTGTTGCTACTAAACATGAGAAAGGAAGCAGCTGTGCTGTTCGTACAAAGTGCCCGCTGTGGGATTTCCTCCCTCTTGAAGGATAAATTTCCTGGATTGTAAAACCCCACATAGTAATGATAATTAAAAAAAAAAAGGTCTGCAAGCTGTTGATCGCTTCCTTAGGAGAGATGTACCTTAACTGTGTCTTAAGTGCTGCGAGTGTCGTTTCAAATGACAATGTCCTCAGTCGCAGTCTCGCTTGATGTATTTAATTACACACAAGTGAACCAGGAAAAAGGTTCAAGATCGGGGAGGCTATAGACTCAAAAGCAGAGCTGAAGGAGGAAATGTTTATGTCAAGTTTTAGTTCATTTAATTGTCCATATTGGACATGGATGGCAGAAATTATCAAGACCTTTAATGTTACTGCAGAACCTAATTCCTCTCAATAAAAAGTGCCCAGACGATTATTGCATCGTTACTCCATGCATAAATGAATATACATGATCGGATATATTGTCTGTAGGGTCATGATATGCAAAAATTTACATCTCGCAATGCCCTCCAATACCTGCATCCTCCTCCTCCTCCTCCTCCTCCTCCTCACCATCCCGAATCGTACAACATGAACCGTCCCTCGAAATTGACCCATTCTTCATCCTGGTCACTCCCATTAAAAACCTCAACTTGCTCAGCTCTGCCACCTCCAGTTCAGTCTTTTAATGTGTGCCATCGTCTCTCAACCAGTAACTAATATCCTCCTGAAGTACGCTGATGAATTTAAATAACTGGTGGAACTGTTTTCATAAAGACAGTTTAGTTTAATTCCACTCCTTACTCCCTAATATTAATCTAATATTATCTCATATTAATCTAAGTTAATCTAAGTTTAAATTATTGGTCTGAATGGTATATAGTCTAGTTGCTACGCAGCATTTATTTAGAGTGTTATGCCTCAGTAATGTCATGATCATGTCAGATTTTGCACATTGAATCCACTTCAGGGGATATAAACATAGGTCAAGCAATTCACACTTTCAGCACTTTTTTCAAAGGGTTCGATTCCCCGTCTTCCCACGTGTCGAAGTCGCAGACACCTGAACTCCAATTTGCACCGAATGGATGGACTGTGCTCCTTGCATGGCAGCCGCTTTCATTGGTGTGAGTGTGATCAGCAGTGTAAAGCGCTTTGGGGACTGCTCAAGCAGTGGAAAAACGTTATAGAAGTGAAAATCAGTTTAGATTTTCAATAACAAGTTTAGGTAGAAAATAAGGACCTGGTCAAATCTCAACTTATCCAACATTTTCAGGGGTGTGTCCCCTCCCTATTATTCGTCTGTCACATTAACACTCTGTGGCACGCGACGTCCAGCCGTCTAAAATCAAGCTGATTTTCTTTCTCCTCTACCAACACCTCTGGTGTCGTCTCTAATGCAGTCATAGGTTTTTCACAAATTGCTGGCTGTCTGTGAACCGTGTACCTTGGCTCCGGCTCCTGAACGAACTCCTTAAACCCAGACCTCGGCCAGATGTTAACCGGTGTCACGTCATCACACATAAACCGTACCAGTTTGTACCATTGTGAGTCCGCGGCAGCGAAGATGTCATTCTAGCCTAGCCAGGTTTATCAATAGCAGGTGTGGCCTCGGGGTACTTACTGTGCTACGATACTTAATGTGTATAATGAGTGTCCAGGTGCAGAGACATCCGTGGAGGTTTTATGTCTCATCATCCATCTATATTGTTTGTCGATCAGAAAACTGTTTAAACAATACAGGCCACGTGACGTTCATATTTGACAATTAGATTTGATTCCAGATTTCAACAGAGTCTTGAATTGTCTTTTTAACTGCATCGACAATGGTGAGCTTGACAGTTGCGTTGAACCGGTGGAGAGTTTATTTCACTGCTGGGACGCACAATGAAGTTTATCTTTCCTTCCTCTCAAATCTCGCTGGGATCTTTATCACAGATCACTCCTGACACTCCTCTCTCTCTCTTGTCCGCATTGACTGCACTCTCTCCTTCACCTCTCACATGATTCACTTCCGCGTCGGATGATTAACCACAAGCACCTAAATTTCAGTGTCCTCCACTTTCGACCCCCCCCCCCCCCCCCCCCGACTCTTTCAGCGCCTTCCCTCCCATTCATACAATGATTCAGTTTTATCCTCATCCTCTCGAATGAAAACCTTCACTTCTTCAGGTGTGTCGTAACCTGCTTCCTTCGCTCACTACGGATCACGACAACCTTCTAAAACTCTCAAGTGAAGAGCAATGGTTTATTATGTCGATAATAAACCACAGTTACGTCATTGAAATATAAGCTCAAAGTAAAAAAAAAAACAAAAAAAACAACAACATGAATAATAAATGCAGAAAGCAGTTTTAAACATGAGCTTGACACTTGAGAACTTATTTACTTTGTGAAAATTAAAGTCTATATTAGTCTAAGTTAAGGAACAGAGGTTGATGTATTTCAGGATTACAATTTGAATTAACAGGTGAAAATTTGCAAGAAAAATACAATAATTAGATGAATCGAAAGCTGGAACAAAAGCTGATTTAAACCATTAAATACGGCACTTTTTATTAAGAGAGATATTCATCTTGAGCTGAATCTAATTACCCAACCCTTGCTCTCTACAGCAGGAGTGTCAAACTCTTACCACAGGGTCCACACACAGTTTGATTTGATCCCAATGGGGTCAGACCACTTAAGATATTATTATGATGAACAACATAAAACTACTCAAGAATAGAAGTGCAATATGAAATCCAACCGGTCCAAGTGTTTCCCTTCAGGGATCGAATCCCTTTCATGGTTTTGACAGACCCGCTCTACAGACTCTGTAATGTAATGTTTCTTAATGTGGGATACATGCATCAAATCACATCTAAAAATGAAGCAGAATGAGGAAAACGCATCTCTATTTGGGGCTTGAAGTCAGCGACAATTTTCTGCTCTGCGAAACACGAGTGAACAACTGCATCAACAAAAAGAATAAACAGAAAAGTTCTGTCTGTAACTTCTGATATAAGTCAAGAAGTCACGAGCGACATCCAATCCTCAACTGTACAACTCGGCCTTAAATAAAACATAACTGCAAGCAAAGCAACCTTTGTGTAAAGTCGCAGTGTAAATTATGGACTAGATATCTACTTGGATATGCTGTTTAATGTTCAGTGTGTCTCGTGGAAACACCTCTTTATCCCTACACATATACAAATGATAAATATAAGGAAAATAATGATGCTTTCAACTTTGAAGGGATGTCAGCAAATTTTATACAGTGCAGTGACAGTTGTTGAGCAGAAGCTGCAGTCTTGTGAATAACATGCCGTGGTCACATTACTGGTCCATTCTCACACATTAAAGTTGTTTTGCTTATGCTCTGCAGATATTAGCCCAGCTGTGGTAGTGCCTTGTAAAGTGAACACTACTACCCACACTCATGGTTGTGTTGTTCCACAGGGTTGTGTTAGGATCTACACCTTTCAGATTTATCCATGTTTTTAGTAAGCAATGATTTTAGGAGGAGCTGCACACATTTCAATCGTCTGTAGAATAATATCTTGACTTACTGATAGAACAACCCGAATGAATGATACTTTTTTTGCTTCGGTATTCAAACAAATACTAAAGTCTGGATTATTGGAACCTAATCCCCACATGTAACAAGCTGACTGACTTTGTGGTATACGTATTTTTTTTTTTTTAACTTCACATATCAAACAAGTCTGCAGGACTGCCGTCTTTAACTTGTAAATCATTGCTAAAATCAGAAGCATGTTCACTCACGACAATGTTGGAAAAATTATTTGATGCAATTGTTACTTCCTTCATATTCAAAATTATACATCAAATGTGCTGACACGAACTTCTCTTTATTGTTTCACTTTAAGATTGGAAAAAAAAAATCTTTAGAAATCCTGCAAACACTGAACAAAGATGCTCCAACACATCTAATAAAATCAGTATCATCAAACAAATCACTCTTGGTTAGTCTAAGTCTCACTTTATTTCAAGAGCTCCAAGTTTCAGATCAGGAGGCTAACATAAGCTCTTTTTTTTTTTTTTAGATGAGATTGGAATTGTCCAGTTCGGGTTCAGACTGGTATGATATCACTATGGATCATTACCTTAGTTAAACTGCTTTATAATGGCACAAGACCTTACGTAATAAAGACATCTCATCTCCCATGATGTCATTGCATGTCAAGAATTGATTATTAAATGATCATTAAGATCATTTATCTTCCTGCAACAATCTCTAAGTGTTAGGTTCAAAGTTTTTTTTAATCTGTGGTTTCAGCTGTAACTTGGATTGTCGTTCTCAACGACAAGAACAATTTACTGGAATCGATATCAATTTTCCGTTTCCATTTGAGAACATGTTTCAAGTTCAGACGCCAACATTTTGATAACCATCAGTGTAAACATGGGAATACCACAAACACTGAAAACACTGTAGTTTGCATGCCAGGCCACTAGTTGGTGTTGTGTTTTTTTTATTTTAAATACAGCCACAAACACATACCCGCAAAGAAAAGAATGAATAAAACATTGGAGGTGATATAATTTGAAAACGGTGCATTCTCAAAACCATTTTTAAAAAGTGTTTGTTTCAGACAAAACACTGTTTTTTTTTTTCCTGTTAAACAAAAGTCTTTCCTCTCCACTCTGTTTTTGCTCACATGGGGTTTGATGAATAGTTTTGTTCTTATAATTAGAAATGTTAAGCCCTGATAGACAACAGTGCTGTAATATAACCGTTCGACTCCTTTGCAATGAGAGTAAACATTATCATGTAATTTTAGGATGGAAAGAAAACAATGACACCCACAAAAACAGCCTGTGCAAGTTGATTTTGCCGGTACCTGATTTCCTGGGGGAACTGTGCGTTGGTGACGAGGAAACTGGAGATGCGCTGGTGGTGGAGGAGACGGATGAAGGTGTTGATTTCGGGGTACATGATTGGCTCCCCCACCAGGGAAAGGGCACAATGCTTGACTGCTAATCCTTCTTCATAACGCTCCGGCTTTACTCCAGGGACACCTGGAGGCAGAGAGGTCAGCGGTTCAATGCCGGAGGGTTTTGAAGTCAATACGGCCGACGAGGTAATCAATGTCTCCAAACAAGAAAATTAAAGTCCTTTGACGTGGGAGACAAATCAAAGCGCTTGTGGGAAATAATTGCTTCACGTTCAGGTTTGCTGTGAGGTCAAAGTAAATAATAAACCAAACTTATCACAGAAAATACACGTGTTGCTTATGAACGGAGCAACAGAGAGGCGTCATATGCAATTCATTCTTGGGGCGACATAAAGTTTGATTTGATCTTGATTCAGCCATACAAGTAAAAAGAAAGGATAACAAATCAATACAAACATCAAGGTTTCACCTACTTTTAAAGCAATAAATGAACAGTCCAAATCTAATGTACTTTTTTCTTCTATATAACCTGAAATCTAGTGTTCTATAGTGTTCCTGTTTTCACAAACTCACCCTCATGGTATAGCTAGAAGCTAATGCTGTTTGACCTGCAAGAAGGCTTCTGCTGCTGCATGACGGATTTCTTAGCTTGGAACATTTTCAAAATCTGCGTTGCATCATCTGTATTCGTCGTGAAACAGTGAAGCCCCCAGTGGATAAATCCAAAACAGCAGCTACTTAAATAGAACAAATGCAGTTGATCGCTCCTTCTTTTATTTTTCGGTTAATTAATGATCTGAACCTTTGACCTCTTCTGGAGCATAAAGTAAAAAATCTGTCTCACTCTATATATCTTGTGCTTTTAAAAGTCTCAGTTTATTTACCAACACGGAACAAAATACTCTGCAGAGGTTAAATGAAATGTGATAATAAGCTCAAACATTTTCATACTGCTCCCTGGCATCCAATTAAACACAATGCAAACGTCTTCCGCAGCCATAAACTTTGTAACTCTTACAGAAAAGTCCCCACCAGTTATGCTGGCACCAGCTTATACACCTGTTGTGAGGAGGGCAGAGAAGCTTGTTAAAAATGTCAAGCAATGGACAAATGACAGTACTGAGGAGCTGCAAGGATGCTTCGAAGCCACTGAATGGTGCAACCTAATGGCTTCCTCCAGCAACATCGATGAGCAGGAGGACACTCTGACATCATATATCACCTTTTGTGTGGACAACATCGTCCCCAACAAAACTATCCCCCCCCCCCAACAAACCATGGGTGACAAAAGAACTCAAAGCTATTCTCAACCAGAAAAAGTAAAAAATATTTTTCTCCGGTTCTGACAGTGAGAAAAAGGAGGTCAATAAAGAGGTGAAACGTGCCATAAAACTTGCCACGCTTAAGTACAGGGACAAAGTTGAACAGAAATTCAACAGCGGGAACCTCCGATCAGCCTGGCAGGGTCTCAGAAATATGGCAGCTGTGAACACAACTTCCACCTCTACAAAAAGTCATCCGGGTTGAGGGCAGCAGTCCAGCATCACTGCCATCATGACTTCAACTCTTTTTTCAGAAGATTTGCGACAGACAGTAGCGCCCAGCTGGAAACAACCATCTCCTCACTAAACAGCAGCGGCTCTGTACTCAACATCAGTGCTGCAGATGTGGTGAGAGGCTTTGAAAGGGACTAAAGTCAACATATCACCGGGACCTGACAAGATCTGCAACCGCATTCTGAAGCACTGTGCTGAACAGCTCAGTGGAGTATGAACAGCTGGGTGGAGTATTTCAGCACCTCTTTCAGAACTCTGTTGCTTCCTCCTCAGTCCCCCAGATGTGGAAGCACTCAACTGTAATTCCCCATCCCCCCCAATAAAGTACTGCGAGGGTGCTAAACAACCTCAGGCCTGTTGCCCTAACACCACTAGTGATGAAAGCCTGGGAGAGAATTATTAAACATCATGTCATCACAGCAGCAGGTTCTCAGCTTGACCCGCTTCAGTTTGCATATCGAGCAGGAAGGGGGGGCCGATGATGCTCAAGCTTTAATCATTGACATCATACACAAACTCCTGGAAACCCCAAACACAATAGCTAAGCTGCTGTTTGCTGATTGGTCCTCAGCATTTAACACCCTGTAAGAGGCTCCTCCACCCTTTGTGAGCAAGAGACTGCGAGGAGGGCCGGCGGGATCCTTCAGGACCCGTCACATCCGCTGTTCCCTGCATTCAAGTGGCTCCCCTCTGGACATCGCCTTCGCTGCCCAGGCTGCCGGACTCAAAAGAGGAAATCAACTTTGGTCCCCAGAGCGGTCCTTCTATTCAATGGTCAGCCAAGCTTCACCTGCTGTCTCTCTGCTGGCGCCCACTCGGCCCCCAAACCCCCAACCCTATGACCTGTTGACTTTCTCCCTCTCTGACAAGTTGCTGGGACCACAACTGACTATATGACTATAACCACCTGGGACAGGGCACTGAAAAACAGTAGATGAGATTATCTATGTCTTTATATTTAAATATGCAGGTATATGGGATTTCTGATTAGATTAAATTGCCTTTGGGGATTAAATGTTGTTGCTTTGTGTTTTGCCGCATGTCAGAGCAACAACCAGCAATGACTGGACCGGTGCCAACCAGTAAAATCTCAGAGGAAACTCCTCATACCATGTCATGGAGGCCTATTGTGATATCGCTGTAACAGTGGCAGACACCATTTAATTTTACAGCAAGTGCAGTGATTCTTGATTAAAGCACATTTTGGACCGTTGCCTTCCTATTTTCTGTAAAACTGTCCGTGGGTTACTGTTAACTTTGCATTTTTCTGTGGCCGGATGGACCACATGACGTGATTGCTGCTGCACTCCCTCTGAAGGAGAAATTAAATCTCAAAAGACCATCAGAGGCATGGAAACGCAAACAGAGTTCTGAATGAAGTGTGTTCAGAAAAAACAACTGAATAGGAAGCAGAGAAGAAAGTAAAAGGCGTAGAAAATCTAAATTATGTTATGAATGTTATGTTACGAATAGAGTCAGTATTGCACTTTTTCTGGTTAACTTTTTTCAACACAACCAGAGATTTGACATATGCTACCGTGTCTTCTGATTTCATCCCTCTAGATTGCCGCCGTCTCTTCTTGTAGCTCGTGACTGACTTGGTGATGTTGAAATCATGGCTGTGTGGGAACTGGACCATCTGCTGCAAGATCACTTGTGCTTCTTGTGGTTGAGGTCATTGAAACCACATAAGAATTGAATTAAGAATTTAATCGGGTAAATATCGCTCTCAAACCTGGTTGGGGCGTCTCTTTCTGAAGTGGACCGCTCATTCATCTTTTAAACTGTTTTATATAATCGAGACCATCACAGCTGACAATATGAGAAAGCAGGTTACACTCTCAACAGGCGGCTCGTCCATTTATGGGGCCACCGTGGAGAGAAACATAATCTCAGTCACACTGAGCCGATTTTAAAGGGACAAATTAACCAAAAATGAATGACGGCACCCAAGACCACTCATGTATACGTACATTCACTGAATGAATGAATTAAAATAAAGTCCTCAGACTTAAGTAAACAACAACCATTACCAGCAGTGTGCAGACTCTGGATTTAACTTGTGATTAGTTTAAAATGGGTACAAATGTATTAACCATTTCCAGTGGCCATGTTTGTAGAATCTTTTTCAATGTATAACTTAGGAAGCACACAACTTGCTGTTCAGAAACTCCTCAAAGGATTGAGTTGGTAAAATAAAACAAGGCCACACAGCGTGCGTCTGGATGAAGGTTCAGGGAAGGAGTGCGGCCTGCTTGACTCCAGCGATTCTCTCAGCTCCAACAGCACTAATAGGACTTTCAATTGTAAAAACGACTTGAACAACAAATAATTGAATTCATGCACTGACTTGCACTTGGACGCTGCTAAAGAGAGAACATCACCAACTGTCTTTCTTATATGCAAATGTACAGCATAGAGCTTGTAAATTTGACCATGGTGCTTTGGGAAACATGGTCAAATTCACAGAGGACAACGGGAGCAAAGTTTCATCAAAGAGCATGTGCATCAGATCTGCTGATGCAGAATTCATGAACGACTGTGAAAACAAATGGGGAAAAAAGCAAAGGCAAATGCTCTGCCAAGCTCTTATTTATTTAAAAACTATTCCCTTTAACCCTGATAAACAGTATTGCTTAATGAGGGAAATCAATCAATAAAGAAATAATTTATGACATTATTGGCAGGTATTATAGGATTGTTTGTTACAAGGAGGTAGTAAACAAAAGTTTAAACAAACCAGAAACATCTTTGTCCATCCATAGGGCAAATAGCCATTAATGTCATATATGTTCACCAACACAAAAGCCTGAAGGTTCACATTTATGCGACTACCGTAGAGGGTGTTTGGATGAACCAAAGCCAATCATCAGATGCTGTGTTTATTTAGAGCAATAGTGGCTGCTTTGTCACCAAAGAAATCATTTTCAAAATTCCACAAAAAAAAAAGAGTGCGTAGCGCTGCTTTACTGAGTATTACGCAGTGTGGTGAAAGCTCCTGCTCCCTTGTCTGTTTGGTAATCACCTTTGGGTTTCAGTGAAGATGCATCCATAGAACAGCAGCCTGTTTCTACACTGTGCGTTTCCTGCATGACTCATTTTTACCGTCATTTCATGTCGTGCTCCTCTCTATGTGAAACTAAAAAATAACTTTTCAATTACGTTTTTTTCACCCAGCTAAAAGGTTACTCAGCGCTTGTTGTAACTTAATCTTCTTTTCTTTGAGGTAGTTCCCTTACTTCACCGATATCGGCATCCTCTTCTGACCCAGTGCTTTTTTTTTTTTTTTTTTTTTTTAAACTCACACACAGATTGGCCTGGTTTGATCCATGAGTGCTGCTGCTTATTTTGATTGACGGCAGACACGGCTCTGTGATGGCAGCACCGCTGCTTTCTTTGCAGATAACTTTTAAAGTTTCTGAAAAATGTCTGTCCTGTAATTTTCTGACTTTTCAGTATTCAGGTATTATTCTAAATTGTGGGAAGATTGGACAGGAATGAAAATTTTCTATACCATCTCTATACTAAAAGAGACTATTAACATTTAGGAAAGAGTATCTTTCCTGAATTATTATCATATTATTACAATTATTTGTCATTCATAACCATGCATGGATTTTCTATGCCTGCTTGTTTTAGGAGGCTGGAGCCAATGCCGCCTGACAAAGAAAATCTACATTACAGGTAAAAGGCTTTGTGCATTGTGAAGGAGCCAAACTCACACACACAGTTTGCTCCCCCAGCATCAGGCCTGAAGCTAAGCAGCATCAGAAACTGAATCGTCAGCCTCAGAAACAGTTTCTATCCCGAGGCTGTTAGATTGCTGAATGCGGGTGGTCCTCTTCAGACACCACCGGCCCCCCGCTGCTCCGCCACCATGGGGATATGTAATACAGGCCAACTAGACTTATCCAAACTCTCATTGCACTTTAAATACTTGTACTTTAAGATACACACCAATATTTTTTATTTATTCTGTGTATTTTATTCATATTAAGTGTGTTATTTACATATTTCATAACTCAGTCCTTCACTTTTTTTATTGGCAGTAAATAGAAAATTAACTACATCCATTATCTAAGTTAGTAATCAGTTACTAATTATCACCAGCTAATCTAAACCCACAGAGAACACACACTAGGGATGCACCGATACCACTTTTTTCCAAAATTAGTAGTGTATGAGTATTTGCATTTGAATACTCACCGATGCCGATACCGAGTACTTAGGCCAATACACATTTCTTTTTTTCCCACAGATGTTATTTGAACACATTGTGATGCACTGACTTTCAAAATTTGTTCTTTTATGGCACTGCCACATACACTGTAAGAAAACATGTCAATAAAACTTTTGTTAGTGTCCTTATGCTGGATCTAGCAAGAAGCTGTACGCAAAAGTAAGTGGCCAATAAACTGTTCATCTCAGAAACTGAGTTCCATGTCCTGCTTTCCACCGGCTGTGAGGCGAGGGAGTTAACCCTGAAGCTGAGGACAGCTTCGGCCCGCATTAGAAGTTGGTCTCCCTTGCGTCTTCCGACCACGGTCTGGACACCGGAGCAGGAAGGGTTAACACTTTGTCATAAACTGAGAACTAACATTTAACAAAAGTGCTTTCAATAAAATTGTCAGAAACTGCAGGGTTTCCTCTACATTCATTTAGGAGTGGCGAGTCGCCCGGGGTGGGGGTGCGCTCGGTGGAACAGCTTTGAGCAAGCTGTGCCTCCTCCCTGGCCGCCCGCGCTTTACAGTGAAGTGCCGTAAACCGTTCGCTGCCGTAAAGTGGTATCGGTGCCGTGGTATTGGTGGCAGCTTTAGGAGTATGGGTACTCTTGCCTGGTATAGAACCAATACCCGATACTGGTATCAGTATTGGTGCATCCCTAATACACACACAAGATAAACTCAAGCCACAGTTTCCAGATAATAAACATCTTTCCTGTCTGATTGTGACGAATAACATTAATTACAGCCGGCTGCATGATATTTAAAGCCGTGATCTGATGAGACAGTTGATGCAGCAGTCCATCGGGGGTGGGGGGTTCGCAGCAGACACCACCCTGCTTAATCACACTGAAGGTACCGAGGCTTTGTCTGGGCAGTGCATTGTGCTGGAAGGATTCAAATGTATCACTGTCAATTGTAAATGGAATTGAAGGCTGCATAATGTGATTTTAACACTGAGACTGGAAAGAAGATTATGCAGGATGATGATGGTGTTGGACTAAGCTTCTAATCAGGAGTAGAAAGTTTCACTTGGTAAAGAGCGGGTGGAAATGCAAAACTGCCGTTTTTACTCAACCAAAAAAAAAACCCAATAAAAGCAAATGAGTTACAGAATCAAGTCTGCTGTCAACAAAAGCATATGTTCAAATGAAAAATACTGCTCCGCTAAGCATTTCTGATGAAGAGCATTATAAAACACCCTGAATGAGCGCTCCGAGGAGTATATTAGTTATACCGTGGCCCTTTGAAGACGATACATCTCAGAGGCTTTTAGCATTTGACATTTATATAATTCCCCCAGTACAATGGCTTCACTGTTTATGTTAATGGGATCAGCAGCAGGCCTGAGGTTGGAGAGATCGCACTCTGTCTGTGAGGTCACAGGATCACGTCAGTTCTCGCTGGATGGAGGTTTAGTCCTTCGTGTTGGCAAATTACACCTCGGTGCATCACAAACTGTGTGGCTTTAAGTGAGAAGACAGCACTAAATGCAAGGATAGTTTTGTTTGTTAGTGTTTTGTTTGTTGAAATAAAGCTGGAATATTACCTAACTAAAGAGGGCAACGACTGTAAGGAACAGGCATTTGTGAGATGAGCAGCAGAGTTGAGTGAATGAATTCTTTCTCTGAGAAATCATCTAAAACATCCTACATAATCTATACAACTGTAGGTTGTGATTGATTTCTGTAAAATGGGAAAAAGATAGAATGAAGACCGTGATGTAGAAGTGAAAATAGCGTATGACTGAAACTAGGAAAGAAAAGAAAAGAAAAGACTGTGCTCAATTGGAAAGCAGCCAGTTGTGTAAAGTGATTTTGAGCTCGACGTGTGTGTGTGTGTGTGTGTGTGTGTGTGTGTGTGTGTGTGTGTGTGTGTGTGTGTGTGTGTGTGTGTGTGTGTGTGTGTGTGTGTGTGTGTGTGTGTGTGTGTGTGTGTGTGTGTGTGTGTGTGTGTGTGTGTGTGTGTGTGTGTGTGTGTGTTAAACTTGAAGCTTTCTCTCTGGACAGTGTGCTGGGCCGCCTCGTTAATGTGGCCTGATGAAGTGTTTAATTTAACACTCATAGGCAGGATTATGTCATTACGCAACCCAACCTGGTCAAAACTGTACCTGAAGTGCTCAAAATCCATCTGGTAGAGTCATATTCTGCCTGTCAAAATGTAATCCCTTTAATGAATGTTTAAAAAAAAAAAAAAAAAAGATTGCCTTCATGTTTTGATAACACTGCTCACAAAAAAATCTGCTGAGGGCACGCTCACACGACAATCATTAAATCCTGTTTAGACTGAGCTTTAGGCGGCCAACCAGCCGTTCTCAGCCAACACCGGTAGCTGCCAGAGAAGAAATCCAAAATGCCAGGAGAATTGATACAAGTAGTGCAAACTGTAAACAGATTTCTTTGAGCTCAGAGTCAACAGTCCTTCTTGTAGTTTTTCCAACATTTACAAAACCCTGAAAATGTTAATGCTTGTGAGAACTCAGCTGAACTCAAAAGTGAGGCTGAAGTTCTGCAGCAATGACGGCGGTGACGTTCGGACCATTACAGACACAAAAGGAGGTGCCAGAAGAGAAAATTACGCTGTGCAAGTGTGTGTTGGTTGAGAGGTGAGGTGATTTATGTGGCGGTGTAGCCACTGTGTGATGAAACAGCCTAGACGAAGCGTTTTAATCTTCGCTCTGCTTCATTATGTAAAACGTCGCAGGAGGTCATGAGCGGTAAACAGCAGTGCTGGGAAAACTTGGCTGCATATTTATTACGATAAACAGAATTATTGTTGTGGGATGGCGCGATGATGTAGTGGTCAGCCATTTGGCCTCACAGTGAGAGTTCACCTGTTTGAGTCCGGAGGTTGGGAGTGAGCATGTTCTCCCTGTGTTTGCATGGGTGTTCTATTAAAAAAAAATGTTATCTCCATTAATCACTTTCCTTTCACGATCAAAAGGTTTTTTGTTTTTTTTTAAATTTGCAGAGCAGGAGAGCACAGTGCATTTAAACATAACGTTTCACAGTTAAATCCGTCATTTATGACACGAAAGTCGCACATGTCGAAATCACGACAGTGATAAATTTGCGATATACTGTGCAGCCCTGATACTGAGCATCTTGTCATAGTTTATTCATCACACAGTTGCTGGACACAACTGCATCCCCACCAGTATTGCCACTTGTCTTCGGACTGTGGGAGAAAAACCAGAGCATGCACAGTGAGAACATGCAAAGGTACATCTCACCTCAAGCCCAGAACCGAACAATAGATCTTCTCACTGTGAGGCAAAAGTATTGAACCGCACACTTGTGCTTGTGCGTCTAACAGAGTGTGTCCTGTCCTCCATGATGCGAGCTTGGATTGTTTCCAGCTCCCTTGGATGAAGCGACTATAGAAGATGGACGAGTGACTGGATTATAAAGATTCTTTAAAACCTTCATCATCACTGCCTACTGATGTAACGTGCACGTAAAGTGTATTAAATCAACATGCACCCGTGATTGTGTTTCACCATAAAATGTGTGACCTTCCCCAACACCAACCTCTGAACTGTCGGATCATGTTCTGGTGCTTTTCCATGGCGTCTTCCAGAATCTTCTCTGCAGGGTCCATTTTCCAGCGCCACTCGGTGCCCACGGGGTTGGTGTGATGTCTGTTGGCGAGGCAGAAACAAATATCTCAAACATCGAAGGTTTATGACAAGGACAAGCAGCACTCCTTATGGTCCGGCTCACCAATAGATACGGACGGAATTACCTCCAGATTCCAGCTTGAAACTCGTGGCAGATGTCACATCTGACGAGATTCATCTTTCTGTAAATGCAACGCAGCTCCAAGGCACTTTAGATTTAGACCAACCAACCTCCTGCTGCACCGACCACTTGTCACTGGTAGCATACGTCGCTACAGTTTTTCCACTACATGAAATTGCTGGTGCAGCCAGGATTCAAACCCAAAAGACGCGACACAACAGAGGACAGTTTCATAGAGATAACGCATGGTAAAAAGTAAATAGAAGTACACTTTTTTTTCTGGACTATATGTATAAATTCCACCAGTAAAAGGGAAAAAAAAACAGCAACAACATAACTTGTGTTGGCCTCGCACTTATTTATCCGTGTCCAGATGTAAAGGTTGTTGTTTTTGTGCTACAACCTTCTGGATATTTGTTCCGCAGCTCTGCCCATTAGTCTTCTTTGTTTTCTTCATCACAGTAACAGTTTCTCTGCTTTTCTCCCTCGAAAGTTTCTAATAAACTCTGAACTCTACCTGATACTCTTTTTCGGTTTCCTCCTGCATGTTTTAGCATCTTTATTTAAATTCTGCTGTGTAGGCTTGTGCTGCCAGTGAAATACTATAATAGTGATGGAGGGTTATTTTTCCCTGTGGTACTGTAGCAGCATTCTGTTGTCATACAGTGACATCTAGTGGTCCCAGATGGCATCCGCCCATATATTTCCATAGATAAGACTCATGACCAGACAAACAACTGAAAAAAGAGTGACTTATAGTCCATAAATTATTTTCCCTGCTTCATCAGTGCTTGTCTTGCTTATGCAGTTTAGATCAATGTGGATCTATAGGTTCCATGAAGATCCCGTCAACCACCTGTGCCACAATCATACCCCGAGCTACTAATATATATATATATATATATAATGAAAGGTAAAAATAAAAACACACCAGCTGTCTCTTTTATCACAGACCCTGAAATTGTAATGAAATGTGTCTGTTATGTAATCTCACTGGTATCATGTCAATGTAATTATCAACAGATCTTGTCTATATTTGTGAACGCAGCATAGCACACAATACAAAATAAATTATATATTTCTAATGAAACTAACACATACAATGCATTGCTATATAACCTTTACCGAGGTATTTATATGTTAAAGAAACTTCAGTTTCCTATAAAGTCCTTTATTTATCCCACACAATTAGACATAATATATTGCGCAGTGGAATGCTTTAAGTACATGTTGCGCACCGAAACAACCGTTTTTAAATGATAGAGGAATAAAACAAAAACAAAAATTAAGATTTAAAGCACAAATAAGGAAAAGAGCACGCTACATGACAAAATTAATTATATCAAAGAAAGAAAGAAAATTATTGAACAATTAATAATGATAATAAAAATAAACATTTTAAAGAAAAGCGCTGCCTAATTCAGTCTAGACTGTGTTAGAGGAATCTGGTTTTTTTGACACTTGTTTTTTTGGGGATAATGTGTAAAAATAGCCTGTTTCAACAGTTTTGTGCTGGCCGGGTTGCTTTGTTTTAGTGAAAACAGTGAGCTTCTTTTTTAATAAACTGAAAAAAGAAAAGAAAAAAAAGACTCAAAAACAGATTTCTCAAGCGTTATTTTCACCTGATATTAACATGCAATCTGTGTCTTCTTTGGAAAAAGACACTTTAGTTCTTGAACAAAGAGGCAAATATTGAGACCGGCTCACAAATCGAAAGTGAAATATGTGGGTGTGTGTGTGTAATCTCACCCTATTAGAAAAAAACATATTAAGCTACAGAAAGCATCGTATTGTTTGGTGAAAGCTGTCTTAAAGTGTTAGTAACACCGACTGTCCAAGTCGGACTCTTTGCTACAAAAAAGAAATCCTGACGCACAGGTTTCAGATCTACACGTATTCGCATTGACATTTTTGTGGAACTCTTAACTGTGCCTGTGGCCTCAGGGAAGCGGCGAGTACAACCAGCAGCAGCAAAGCATCAAACTGCTTATTTCTTGTCGGCCCACATCGCCGCTTCACGGGAGAGCGCGCCACATCTGTGGTGACGGGGAGGCAGTTCAACCGCAGCACGCTCCGACGGCGACCTCGCAGCACTCGGCACAGTCGCCGTCTCAAATGGAACTTGAGGGGAGGGAAAGGCCCAATTTCTCGCCGACGTCAAGATGAATCAGCCTCCACGTTCAGACCTCACGGCTACGGCGCCCATTAGTCTCCCGCACGTAAATCATTACCTTGTTCGTAACAGAGAAGTCTTCTGAGATCCGCCTGGAGTTGCGGGGTAAATGTGTTCGGTTTGGAGCGGAGGAAAACAGAGCGGGCAGGCAACAAACAATCCTTCAGCTCGAGGAAACTGAGTTTGATGGATTCGTAGTTTAGATTTCATCGACTCAAGTATCTTCACAAGTAAATCATGACAGATCTTTATTAAGCTTAGGTCCAGTTTTCTTTGATTTGAGTCGAATATACAGTTATATCATGTCCAGGGAATTTTTAAACCTGGTTTGGTTGCTCCCCCGACAGTGGATGATTTTGATGTATTGCAGCGATATCACGTATTACATCATCCGCTAACAATGCCGACATTAAGTGGATAAAGGAACAATTCACTCTCTAGGTTTAATCAATAATCCTGAGTGACTGCTTTATTTACGCGCTGAGGACAATTGTAGGGCCCAGTCCACAAAGATGGTCACAATATCTGTCCGTCTTTTAAGCCGTTTGATCCAACTTGGCGGTTGTGGGGATCTGAAGGCAGGATCATCGCGGGGAGAACACAGACACATTCACGGCAACTGCCAATTACGTAGTCACCAATTAGCCTCAAATGCATACGTTTGCAGTGTGGGAGGAAAACCGAATTAGCCAAAAAGAAACCCACGCACACACACACACACACTCGAAAAACTCTGCACACAGACTAAACACAACTGTGAAAAGATCAATTCAAATTCTGTTTGCTGTTTTGCTCATTAAAGTCCGCTAAAGTGTCAAAAAGCCTCTTGCTTTCATTTGATGATCAACACATTTCTGTGTGACGTCTCCAATGATGTATCTACTGTTTTTATGACAGATATAACACGTAATTTAACTGAAATATTTGATATTTTTATAATGCTTAGAGAGAAATGCCACTGTTAACCTCACGTGTCCTGACCGGGCCCGACACGTCAAACCAAGGCAGGAGTGATGTTTATTTGTGAAAATTCATCTTGTTTGGAAAAAACTGCACAATTTCCCCTTTTAACAGCAGGACGGTGCCCCATGGTGCTGTTCTGAGTAACACTGGTGTCAGCGGTTATCAGGTAACTACCGGCATAGGTGGTGAAGAACATAATGATGATGATAAATGAGTATTTTGAAAGTAATCAGGTTATATCAATAATGGTTGAATGTCTAAAGAAACTAGAATGTTTTGTGACATGTATATGCAAAGACATGGAGATGAACCAGAAAATCCTAACTCCTAATATGATCACTGTTATGAATTATATGTCATATCGTGCAAAATTCACAGTGTATTTTTTTCCAACAGTAACATGCATCCCCACACCTGGAATGACGCTCCAGAAATTAAGAAAATCTGTCATCGCTCCCCCTAGTGTGTTGCTCCAATGAGCCAATCAGAAATCAAACCCTATATAGTGTCATCGGGGGTTTAGCCAATCCCAATCAAGGTACGACCTCCCTTTGACCCTCCTACAATTAGGCAGCTCTGTTCCGGCACATGACACCACTCATATGATCCAATATTCAAATGGATGAAAACCAAGGAAAAGCTGGATTTAGAGCTATATATTTTGAATAAAACATTTCTGGACCAACGAGACCATGTGAAAGTGTTGGATAATATCATCCCTTTAAGTAAAGAAGATGAAAATACAAATTCATCTTCAATGAAATTGAGTACTTCGACCAACTCTAACGACTGGCAGCCCAGCTGAGGTAAAAAAACATGAAGAAATGTGAGTTTAAACCTGCAGGACCGTGTGATGCTACGTACGTACCTCCAGCAGAAGACGCACTTATTGGCACACGCCAGGCTGGGCGTGGTCTCCATGCATCGGTGCGACTCGATCCCGTAGAAAGTGTGCTTGTAACAGCCTCCTCTCCCCCGCAGCATCGACTAACCAACAGAGGCGCAAGTCATACGTTCAGTGGGTTAAGTTTAGCGTTTCAATGAACAAAAACAGAAAGGCTGAAGGTGGTTACTTTAGTCCATCGACAGAGCTTCACTCCCGAGTGGCTCCCAATTAGCTTGTATCCTGCACAGAAGCATAAAAGAACAAACCGAGTCAAGAGTTGAGCTTTTATAGCTGAGATTTTCTTTTTGTGCACAAAAGGAAGCTGAAGTGTCACGAAAACACCTTTTTTCACCCTCTTTGTCCCTCTTTTATTGCCGTGACATTAAAATGGCCACATTAGGACAGCATGCAGGACTGTTTGTGTTAGGGGTTAGAAACCTGTGAGCACCTGGAGCTTATACATCATTTTATAAAAAAGAGAATCTCATATTTTATCTTTCAATTTGTTGCTCTTCCTCTTTAAAAGAGTGTAACTATTCAGAATTACATCACAACCGACTTAATATGCATCTCTAAAAATGTAAATGTCTTTGAAATGGTTTTGTCAATCAGGTCTACATTCACAACATATAAATTGAAAGTTTAATTATTTTTTTTAAATGACTGTCAACTGAAGAGAAACTACATTAACCAAAAGATAATCCAAAGACAACTTATTAACTAGTTATGAGTTTGCAATTCTTCCGTATTATTGGCTTCATGCAGCTGAAAAAGTATTTGGATTAGGGTTTTTGTGCCTGCTGTGATAAAGAAATACATGGTTGGTTCCCACTAGAATTGGTTGCTTAAAGTAACACTCCATCTCTTCTTCTGCATTTTTGATGTATATGGTGAGTCGCAGCGCCCCTAAAGGCCCGGCACATGTACTACATGCCCTGAAGCCTCGTGTTGAGCCGTGTTCATAGTGACGTGTGGACGGAATCTTTTTTGAGAACCCCGGGGAGAAAAAAGATCGTTTTGGCTCGTGTGGATGTGGCCTTAATGTTGACAGAACAATGAGCAACACTTTTCCGTCTCCTCTTGTTGGATTTATTTGAATGTACAGAAACACTTCGCAACATGTGGAAGCTGATTTACTCGCTGGGCGACAGATGGGAGAAACAACACGCTCCCTCCATTTAGCACGTTTACTTCAATGAATATGTATAATCTGGCGTTTCTTCCCCAACATGCCAAATAGTGGGAGGCGTAATAGAATAGATTAATTTACCAAATGCAACGTGATTCACAACGCCTAAAAGAAATTGGGTTTACAATTACTTCTGTACTTGAAATCTTATTTAACGACAGAAATGTGCAGATCGTCTCAAACTGGAGCAGAAATGTTTGCTGTTATAGTGGTGAGAGACGCTTCTTAAGCTTCCTCCGACAACTTTTATTTACTTTTCCTATAAGGAAGGAATATGAATGCGTCTCATCTCAGGACTAATTTCATAATTTTTTCCTGATGCGTTCGATTTCCCATAGCGTTGACTTATAAACACATTTTCTTCAATACTCTGCTTTTTGATCAAATTCATATTTTTTCACTTTGCAGGTCCAAGCATTCGATTTTAGATGCAAGCAGTTACACGTGCAAAACCTTGGATGAAATGCTCCAGTTTATGCATGTTGTCCATCACAAAAACCAAAGAGCAGCCTGTTTGCATGCCGAGTTGAACTTAACTCTCTTTGTTTGGGAACTTGGCAAGTCCGGCCGTTATAATTTTGTTTTCTACGCATGTCTGGAAAACTCAAATAGGTTCATAAACTCCTGCGGGGAACTTATTTAAATTTGTTCATATGCTGCTCTTCATACACTAAAAACAGCAATAAAATATATTTTGTTGCTAATTTTATAAAAAGCAAAGATTTAGAAGTTATCTGGAGTCGTGTGATTTTGATGAGATTATTATGCCACTGCTTTGTGCACTTTTCTTTGCAAACATTAACACGTCACATGGCCGCATTAAAACGTCACAGAATACAATCAATAAGCATAAATATTAACAATAAGTCTTAAAGATTTCGGATTATGTAAATATGCAAATTGTGCAGGCTCTCTGCATTCTAAAAAGAATACTCGTCAATGTGCTGATTGATTTAAAGATATATCATATCTGAAAGTTTATAAATTGTGTCATTTTTATTCTGCAGGTTAAAGATGTGTTGCTCATCCAAGGTCACACAAGTTTTCCTCTGTGGTATCGGTCAATGATTATTTTTGATCTGAATTAAGTGTTTCAGTGATCAATGAAATCAGACATTTTGTAGTCATGTAAAAGCTCCACTTTTTAATTTGGAAGATTGTTTGAATTTCAGCCACTATTAAACCTTCAAATGGAAGTTCGCTTATCAAAACAGCAGGAAATCTGTACTAAGGTGTGTGTGTGTGTGTGTGTGTGTGTGTGTGTGTGTGTGTGTGTGTGTGTGTGTGTGTGTGTGTGTGTGTGTGTGTGTGTGTGTGTGTGTGTGTGTGTGTGTGTGTGTGTGTGGAATTTGATGCCGGATGAATGGAAGACAAAATGTTATTGAATATATTTGTCGAAAAAGGCAGAGCGGTGAAAATACTCGTTTTTGATTGAACAGTCGGATAAAACGACATGCCACAGATCAAATGCATCAAATACAAACTCGGGCACACACACACACGCACACAGACACACACACACACACAGATGCACAGACACACACACAAAATTCAATTTCTTTTTCTCATACGCGTAACATTTTGGCCTTTTCCTCTTCGGGACAAAAAACAAAACCATGCTGAGCAGCTTTAAACCGTTTGTTTCACCTGAAAACGCTTCGTCCTCCTCTAACCTTGCACCTACTGACTGCAAAACAAAACATATTGAACTACAAGAGGGTACCAACCACCAGAAGAAGCTTTATTTACATATTGACCGTTTTAAAGTGGGCAGTGTTTTTCACTTTTTCAGTGCTTCTTTGTAATGATGAAGCCAAAATGAGGTAAAGGAGGATGGAGAAGAAAGAGGAATATAAAGTTTTACTTGGTTCCCCTCAGAGTTACTGTGTCTACTGAAAAAGAAGGATTATGGATGAAGTGTTGTGGGTAAATGAGTGAGAGGGAGCGCTCCATAACGAGGAAGAGGAGTCTTCCTCAGAAAGGCGAGTGAAGCCACACCATTGAATCTTTTTCTTCATGTGGCTTTTTTCCAAACATACTTGTTCCGTTAAATGACTAAACGTGCGGCAGGCTGCATGTATTTATGTCTCTGTGTGTATAATTAAACTGAAGTTCACCCTCGGAGACAGACGAGCGGACATGGAGCGATTGAGAATGAACGAAGAAACGGAGAAAGAAGAAACGAAAGTGAAATAATGAACGATTGAGGGAGAAAAACAACCCGGAGAGAAAATAACAATAAAATAAAGCCAAAAGGAAATGGTGAATTGATTTAACTTATATAGCACTTTTCCACCTCGTAAGCAGTCCCCAAAGCGCTCGCGCTGTTATTCACACACCACTGGAGGCAGCAACCCTGCAAGGCACTCCACCCGCTGGCAGCTTTTTGGGGGTTCAGTGTCTTTGCTTAAGGACACTTGGACATGTGGACAGGTGGAGATGGGAATCGAAACGGCGGCCCCCAAAAAAAAGAACAAACTTCAAAGAGAAAAAGAAGAGAATGAGTTAATGGGAGAGGAGGACGGAATGAACAGAAGAGAAATGAAACCAAGGATGGAAATAACAGGATATGGGATGAATCGTCTGAAACTCAAAAAAAACACATTACATTTTTGGAGATCTGATGCAAAACAACTTTACCTCAATGTGAAGCGGCTTTTTCACTGAAACATTTAAATATCCCAAACAATCATTTCCCGCCGCGTCTCAGTCAAACGTAAATGAACTCGGGGTGTCGGTTCCTCTGCTGCGGTTTCCTTTGTCAATCCATTAGTCACGCCAAACTATCCCCGACACTTTCCTCAAACTTTCTTGGACGCTGCTCAGGCGTCTCAGCAGCGTGCGACTTTTGCATCAACATCGTGCCGAGATAAAAAGAAAGAAAAGAAAAGGCTGCGCTGGAGAGCCATCCTCTCCAATACTGATCACACGTGAAACAATGCCAAAAACCTTCATCCTCTGTTCTTTCATCCTGAATCAAACCAGCGGGAATGACTGCTGCCAACATTAGCGCCACGAAATAGGTCAACATTTGGTCAAATGAAACGACGGCCTATTTATAGAGTGTTGTGTAAGCTAACGATGGGGTGGCGTTGGCTGGTGTGTCTAGCAGCAGTGAATGGAAGGATGGATAAAAGAGGGGAAGAGGGTATGAAAATAACAGGACACTTGAGTCTCACGCCACTGCGTAAACGCATACTCAAAAATAACGCGCGATGACAGGCTAAAAATGTAAACCACAGTTTGCTTTAAACGATTATTACAGTTTTCTGATTTGCTTTAATGAGACTGTGATGTTCATGGAAACAGGCGCACTAAAAAACTGGACATAAATGGTTCAGCAGTTTCACGATTTTGGCTTAAAAAACAAAATCCTGGAGATGTTTTTATCATCTTGGTGACAATCCATGAGCTACAATGATCACGTCTTTAAAGCCACCCCTTTAATATGAAAAGCAGGTTTATTTTGCACCAATACTACAAGATCGTTTCTTCACAGTAAAGATTGGAGTTGCACTGCACAGTGTTAATATGTGCTATTAGAGCAGCTTCACACTTCACCTCCCTGTGCGGCAGCTTCAATCACCTGCAATTTCAATGCCGAACTGACCGAGACACAACCTAAAGGTTCTTCTGACCGCTTATTTCCGGAGGGTATGAAGAGACTACAAAAAACCAGAAGTACTTAAGGGTTGGGAGCAAGAACATCTGCGCTCAAATTTTATTCGCAAATATTTTAAGCTTCAGTATTAAATCAGAAGACGGATAGTTTTAGCTTTTTATATTATTTAGTTTCATTATTTAGGGGATTCATTGTTCCATAACACATTAAATTTTGATTTATGTTTTAATCTTATTCGGTTGTGTCAAATATCAGTTTGACACTTTCCTTTCTTCTGAATATTTTACCTTGTTTACCATCAGATTTATTTCCACGTTAACATTCCATCAGGAAAGTGACCGTATTTATTAACTTCTGCAATTCGAAAAAGGAAATATCCCAGAAATTCAGTCAAAAATCAACCTATTATTTAAGAAAAATGTAAATATGTGTGATAGATTGCTTTGTGAACTTGGACTAATTTTATTATAAATAATTGACAAAATGGAGTGATTATTGAAGTGTCCAAAGTGAAAATGTCTTAAAACATGCATCTCTGTAGGTTCATTTTCTCAAGTATTGAGCATCCTACCAGGGTTGCAGGGTGCACGATGTCCTTTGTACTGAATCAGCTGGGAATGACTGCAGCCTCACTGCAACGCCGGCTATTGTAAATTCAGATAGACTTGACTCATAAGTTATGTATTTTAAGCGAATTACAACTTTCCGTCCTTGTGGAAAGCTGGAGGTTAAGGATATGCAGACAGGCAGCTGGTGCACTTTAGTCTGTAATGTGATTTTTTTTTGTTTTTTTTAAACAATGCAATGCAGCGAGATAATATGAATATATTATCTGCAGCCACTGGTGACACCCACCAGATGTTCTCTCCAGAGTCTTACACGTCGTAAAACAAATAAACAACAAAAAAAAAAAAGGATTCTTAACTAACTGATGTCCTTCAAAAGTTTGTGACCGAAATGCGCTTGAATAACCTGTGAATTTAATTTTCCCATGTAAATCCCCTCGTCCTCACCTTGCTTCGTCAGTGCTTTTCTCAGTGCCGGGGTGATCATCTCTCGTCTTTCCCCTTCTTCTCCAATCTCCTTCACTCCATTCACTCTGGATGATTTCACCATGTGGCCATTTACCTGGATCTCCTCTTTGCTCTGGAAGACAAAGAGTCGTCGATGTTAGGGAAGCAAGCTTGTGCCTGGACATTCGCTGGTTTGAAGCCAACGTCCCATAGGTCACATTTGGGCGTCCTTGACTTGAGCAAGGCATGCCAAAATCCCCCCAACTCCTCCGATTGGGCATTCGGTGGAAATATTCATCAAATGGGTCATGTAGATGATTGAGTGCACAATACGTCACAGATTTAACATTTTCGCGATATAAACATGCAATATACATATCACAGAAACTGACTCAACAGTCTCATGCACTCTGCATCTATGCAAGTTCAAAATGATAGAATTTCAACTATTAAAGAAAAGTGGGATGAATTTCAATTAAATCACAAAACCTTCTGGCATTAACAAAAACTAAATTGGAAAAGAGCACGGTTAACATTGTATATCAGGTGTGCACCTCATATCTTGGAAGTGAACAAAACCAATTACTATGTTTTGATTGGTGTGACAGACAGAAAATAACTAATAGCTTCGACATAAAATCTAAACTCTGAGCATTCTCTGAGTTTCTTCTTTCTCTGATCTCATGCTCATCTCATTGTGTATTCCTTCTACATAAATGCTTCAAAAAGAATGGCAATTTTTTTTTTTTTCGGAGAAGACAATATAAGGTGGCAGAGAATAAATATAGGGGTTCGAGGAAAATGCCAAACTCACACGAGTTCTGAAGAGAAAAAGCCATCTTCTGTAACTGTCAAGCTCAAGACGAACACTCAGGAATCAATTTTGCGCTTGCAAACACAACGTTGATTATGATATAACTCCCTCTTTCTTTAAAACACCATCATTAATCACACCTGTCAGGGGAAATACAGTGCTCTGCAAAGGTTTTGACATGTATGAAAGAAAAAAAAAAAAAAACAGGCGACTGCTGTCAGCTCCTGCAGCTCGGACACAAACTTTCTCTTTTATTACTGAAACAGTTCAGAGAAATGTATTTGTCAACACAAATATGCTGTGCAGTTGAAAAGTTAACGTGCCGCTTCGTAGCTGACAGCTTTGAGTGATGCGTTCAGGTGCATCACGTAAACCCGCCCTCCGACATGTTAACGAGCTGCGGGGCTCATACAGTAGCGATGGCGATGATTAAAATATGACTGATACAGTCATTAGCGAGCTGGGACGTGCATGCGCAGCAAACACGCCAGTGCGTCGGGGGCGGAAAACCAGCCAGGTCCGCCACTGAGAACAAGTATTATCTTTCAAGATTTTCTTACTGATTTGAAAGGACGTTGAATTTACACCAAATCCTGAAATGGTTCCAATTCTTCACATGGACAGATAAAACAAACAAACGAAAGAAAAAGTGAGACATAATCAAAAAAGAAAAACGGGTCAGGAGTAGGACCTGACTGATTAATCTGATTATAGCAATTCAAGAATGATCTGTAATCTGTTAAAAGTTGGCCGATTGACACAGATGTCAATTAGGACTGACGCCAACTCATTTTGCATGCATGTATTCTGTTTATTTGCACTAAAACATTTGGATTTGTGGATGTCTGTGCATTATTGAGCCGCAATGTCACTGGTCTGACCCCGTCTAGCTCCTCTGAGCTAAAATGAGTTTAACACCACTGGCTTAAACTCTACATCATCTAATTTTATATATTCATGGCACATCATCTATTTTCATCTATTAGACATGATTGCTCTACACATATGCACATATTTGTGATTTATTTCCTCTTCAAATTGCTCATATGCCGCTTCTTCCACAGAATTTCTGATCAATGTAACTGAAAATATTCAAATGTTTAATTCAATTTCAGTTCAAAACTTAAATTAATATCTTTCTAACAAGTGTTTGGAACTGGATTCAAGCTATCAAACACAGCCAATACATATTTTTTCTAAATTAAAAATATGTTAAAATTTTGTCGATATATTGGTCAACGAAAAAAAAAAAATTGTTCCCTATTATCGAGTTAGTTTCGGCCCCAAAAAGTCCACAGCAGTCGGGCCCTCGTAAGGAGATAGAAAGCAAATGTAAGGAATGAACACAACAACACGGGAGCTTTTCAGTCGTGCGTTTGGAGAACAGGGAATAAAAGCGTGCCCGCGTCGTTTAGATCTGCTCATGTGCGATTCATCCACAATTTTCCTGAGAATTAATGGTTTGGTCTGTTTTGGGATTACATGAGGAGACTAAAGAGTTACAGTGCTGCCCAGTTCTGGAGAGGTTTTATTTTCAGCAGTCTGCAGTTTTATCGATAATTTATGCCATTTATTTTTTCGTCCTTACCCTACAACCATTTGTCACTCACACCTGATAGTTTTGCACAGGAGCCACAAAAATGCTGAAGCAAACACAACCGCTTCTAGTTGTGAATGTGAAGTTTGCAGCGAGTTTGCCCTTCAACTGTTAACAGTGGCACGGTGGTCTTTTCATCATCAACACCGGAGGCCCCGAGGTGATAACAGCCGCAGGGCCAGAGCCAATACGATGTCGGGTTGTCCGGCCGTCTGTCCCATTCTCGCTTTCAGCACGATAGCTCAAGAGCACCTCGCGGAAATTTCTTCAATCTTGCGCCGAGATGATTTGGCCAGATCTCGGTTACGGACCTCTAAAAATCAATGTCACGGTGTCCTCGGTGTCCCATTTTATGTCTATAATATGTTGAATTCCCCCCGCAATCCCATGAAAGTCTTTTTTTTTTTTTAATACTCGATTTGAACCTCATCTGTGCACAGAACTAGATTCTGGCTCATCCAGATGTCTCTTTGTATATTTCATGCACAGATGGCCGCACTGACTTCGGACTTAAAACGACAGAGCTGGCTGACTCTAGCAGATGACACGGCACGCCGAACCATCGCTGGCTGTGGATTCCTTTTGTAATAAGGCATCTAGTATACATAGTGTGCATTGATGCTGCGCACTCAAACAAAGCTCCACTTTACCCTTTCTGGCTGTCACACGGTGGTTTCACTTTTTTTTGAACACATACATTTTGTCGTGATTTTTACAGCCCTTGCCCCTCTTCTGCCCTTCAGCTGCCATTTCTTTGACATTTTGGACAGTGGGAAATGAAAGCTGAAAGCACTTTGATATCTATTTATAGCTGTGCCTGACTTTGTAGACATCAGCTACTTTTAGTCTTTGGATGCTCAGACGAACCTACGATGACGAGCTGACAGCACTGAATCTTTTTACCCCCCCCCCCCCCTTCCTTCCCAACAAGCCCCTATAAATTAATTAAGGTTTTAGATTTAGCAGAGAGTCATCTTTATTAGCCGGAGTCTGAATTCAATTACCGTTTCTTTTCATTTAAATACATGAAATAAATAAATTAACAATACGGACGAGCAGCTTTTTGCTCCAGGACTATATTTCCTGAGTGTAATTGTTTTTGTTTAATTTCCCCATGGGTGCTGAAAGTTGTTCATTGTTTTAATAAACATTGTTCTCAGACAGTATGTAATAATCTTGTTTTCAAGTGCATGGGAGCTCTACTAGAACGCCTCCAAGATAAACATGACTATTTCAAAACTTCAGTCTCATTTGTTGCTAAAGCTTCTATATTCTTTTTACTTGAAATATGTCATTCTTTCTCTACGGCCGAGATTATACAACTGCACCACGAAGCATTGTGCATAAGGCTAAACAACTGACATATATGTTGCGCACAAAGAAGATTGATGATATCCTGCAACATGAGATCAGGTGTTGCCTCTCTCTGAGAAGAGCGATGGCCGTCTTGCTTTTCACATTAACCATGTTTAATGGCAGCTCCACCCAGTTTCTGCACCGGCTGCCACTTCCTATGCTCGTCTATCGGGATCCATACGTCACCTTGTCAGCGCCGCAGCGATCGTAAGACGGCGATACCGTGTCAGCCAGCGGTGATGAATGTCCGTGAGGAGGTGACACACTGATCCCTGTAGGGGTGCAGCGCTTGTTCACCACCAATGCTAAATGCTACCCTGTGTAAATAAAGTCTTTGTGTAATCACTATTACTTTGAAAAAAAAAAAAAAAAAAAAAAAAAACTCTCTATAGCACTGGAAACTACATCACTTCCATTCTATCTTTTCAATACACTCCCGGTGATCTCCACAGCTCAGCTATAGCAGCAACACTGTTGCCTCCCAACTGGATTCTTCTCCGAGTCCATGTGGAGTTTGCATGTTCTCTTTGTTGTCAGGAAGGGTCCAATCACCATCCACAACATTCACTGGTTGGCGGCTATCCTTTCTAGAAAGCGTCCGATCAGGTATTTCGGAGTATTTGAGTATTTCGTAGCGGGCGGAATCGCCGGTGCCAGGGAGGATTAGTGATGATTAGTGATTAGTGGACAGTTTTTAACAACGAATATTTCCAGCCAGAAAATGCTTAACTTGAAGCTGAAAAACTCTGGATTAAGTTTTCTTTTTGTTTATTTTTAATTCTCCCTTACTTCTTTGATGTTATTGTGGATTATAAATGTTTCTTCTGAATTTTGGAAGTTAGATGATTGAAACTTCTCTTCTTAGAATTAAAATCGTTAAACTTTTTGAGGATCACAAATTCTCCTCTAACTTCCTGCGACATCCATCTCCCCGCTGTACTCCCTCGGACACATGATTGGTCCCAGGGACTCAATCCAACTTTTTATGGACCCGTTGCTTTCATTTTGCGTCCATTGCGAATTAAAAAACTGAATGAAGATGCTCGACTGTAGTCGGAAAGTGGTGTCGATGACCCCGCCCCCAGCTCATGACTTACAGTGCTTTAGTTCTTCCATTGCGATGTTAATCTAGCAAGTATCTGGAAAAGATAACGTAGAGCATTTTTGAAATTCCATTAATATATACACAATGACCCTAAAAGCTATTTACTGCTTTGAATATTGTCAATACTAAAATAAACGTTCTGCAACATGGTTACTGAAGGGTTACATCTGAAGCAAACCAAGCAGCAAACGAATATTCAGGCTTTACTTCTCATGGAAATAATCAGACCCGTGGCTTTTGTCGAGGCCAGCATCGTTCCGACTACAGAGTCCTCCACCTGATCCCGCCTGCCGAAGCTGTAAACGCATAACCAACAACCGAATAACTGTTTAATTAAGCGTGTTCATCAGTACAAAAATCTCATTCCAAGAACAAGTGACTGGGTTGTTGTAAAACCTTCGCTCAATCAACTCAATAAAAGAAAACAAAGTACAAAACTGTTCAGAGGTAAATGACATGCATGAGCCATCCCTCGCGAAAACATGGAAAGGAACACAATGTGCCTCTTTCAGGACATGAGGAGAGACGAGCCGAATGAAAACACAGCGAAAACTTCCTCTCGTTCTCTGCTTGGCCTCAGGTGTTCAGTCTAGCAGTCTCTGCTGCATAATAATCTTAAAATGGTGTTTTCTCACCTCCCACCAGGAAGAATTGAAGTCCTTGTAGCTTTCCAGCAGCCCTGCATGCTCTGTGTTCACTGTTAATAATCATAACTACAGAGGTGGTTCATCACTCCTGACTGTGCCAGAGGCCCTTTGGATGAGCTCTCTTTTTTTTTTTTCTTCTTTTTTTTTTTTCGAGGAGATGCAGGGAATAAGAAAGCCATCAAGCTGCGTCAGAACACTCCCACGTCTCTTTCTGATGTGGAAAAAGGATTAGGTATTGCACCGGTATCATATTTGGAAACTTTTTTTTTTATAGCTCAGCAAATCATGGAGATTGAAAGGATCGTATATTCTGGTCTTCAAGGAAAGAGTTCGGTTACCCAAAACACACTCGGTAAATCAGAGGCAGAAATAGCCACTCCTGTGGTCCCATCATAGAGACGATGCGCCTCAAGCTGTCCCATCCAGAAGTCTAGCTGGAGGGAGGGGAAGGCTGTGTAGCATGTAATTTGAAGCGAGACTAAGCTTCGTGTGCCACTCAGATAGCACTAACGTCCACTTTCTCTTCATGCACCCGGGACATGTACAGTTTTGACAGCACACACAACAAATAGCCAACGGTGAAGCAATCTGTCCCTGCAGTGTGTCTGTGCAGCTCCGGTGATTTATCTGGCCCTGGTCTCAGGTTTCCCGCTGCTCGATTTTCACCCCGTCTTCAGAGGCTCAAGGACAGCAGGTATGCCAGGGCCTGTCTGGACTCCCAGAACTGGGAGATCTCACGGCACCGCGTCGCACGGTGGGGGTGATGTAGACCGACAACATTGATAACACAGAGAGAAAGAGCATGAGACCATGAGGAAAACAAACAACCTCAAAGCAACAAGCGCTAATTCTATGTTTGTAAGATTTCTCTCGACCATTCGAAGCGGGTTAATCCAACAGGTTTTCTGCTCATTACTGATCGGGTCATACTGGCAATATGGAGAGCAAATTAGTCCAGACAACTCTGCCCCTCGCTGCTTCTTTAGGTTAAGATCGGAGGAGCCCAGAAAAAGTCTTTTAAACCAGTCGTAGTGGACTTTACATTTAGGTCTTATTATTCAACAGAAGCTCGACATTGGTTTGATGTATTTATTGTCCATTGTTTTATCATATTTTTAACAGGTTTGTTTTATTGGCATTTCAGCGGGTCTTTTAGTTAGTTATTCACTTTTTAAACCTGTCAGTGACCCTGTGAGTGCCCGTCCACGTCTGTGCTGTATTTAGTGTCCTGTGCTTTTTAAATGCATCAGTGTTTATCGCCAGGTGCCGTCTCCTGCTACTGCAAAAAGAATCTACCTACGGGTACTAAGGAAGTCCGACAGCAAACACAAACAAATAGCCAACAGTGGAGCTGATGGGAAGCAACTGAGGGGCATCCTAATGAGGCCGCAACCCCCTCAACTGGCTCCTCTCAACGATAAAGACTACAAACTCTACTTTTAGACAGATTCCCCAAAGGACAAAAATGTTTGCATTTACAAAAAGAAACGAGTGAGTCACAAACATACCAAAATA
This sequence comes from Lipophrys pholis, assembly GCF_963383615.2. Lineage (NCBI taxonomy): Eukaryota > Metazoa > Chordata > Actinopteri > Blenniiformes > Blenniidae > Lipophrys > Lipophrys pholis. The sequence goes on along the minus strand of NC_137627.1, from coordinate 22,458,178 downwards.
CTCTGCAGTATTTGATTGAGGCTGGGTACCAGGAAATACAGACTGAAGCATTCACATGAACAAATTGCGATTGTTCTCAGTGGTGGAGCGAGGAACATGTGGCGTGTGCTGCTCTCAACTTCCCCCTGTTGCTCACAGCGATCAAGGAGGAGCAGAAGACTTTGTTGTAAAAGCCGTAACAAGATCAGTAGCTTTTGTAGTGCCAACCGGGTTAGTACATGCAGATTAAGGGAGAGGTGGGGCTGTGACATCAGCCTTTCAGCTTTTATGACTGTCGAGACAGCGACGCTGAGTGAGCGTCTTCCCATTAATCCGCTCTTAGGGCCGCTTTCCAAAATGAGCAGTTTCGCTCTCCGAAATAGGTTTTGTGAGGACAGAATGTCTAGTCCATAAATAGACACACACACACATCAAAAGCAGTCTGTGTCTCTTCTGGGCATCTACCTCTTCACTCTATCCACGTTGACGTGAAAATGAATGACCAGTCAACAGACCCAAGTCACTCCGGTCCAGTACAGGTCTGAATTTAAAGCCGATCACTCCCGACATCACATGTGGATAAGCCCAGGAGATACTTGAACTCCTTCCGAATATGTACACAGTTTGGTTTACCAACAGCACTTCAAGTCATAAAAGCATCTCACGTCTGCCTTCTGCCTCTGATGCCGAGGCTGAAAGCGTCACAGCAGAGCCAAAGACGCCGTGCAGCCGCTCAAGTTAACGGTTATTTTCACACTAACTGCTACCTGGCAACTATCCCAAAATATGAAAACGGACCGGCCTGCCAGAAACAGAAACCTCTCATGACAAACATTATACGAGGAGCATTTGCACAAAATCAATTGCAGCGACAATACAAATGAACCTTGCTGGCATTTGGCAGGATCCAAACTGAAGCGCGGCCAAATCCTGATATAGACTGAGGCTGGGCAAAGTGCGCACTGGCAGCCAATCAGAGACTGCGAGTCAGTCTATCACTGGGCACATTTAAAGACAAAACAGTTGATGCGAATATGTATTCATCACAAAGTTAAAGGGTCCAGCTTCGCGACAAGCAACAACATTATGGTAGCTGTGGGTTTGGAATCTGCTTCCAGTTACAAGGTTTCCTAACATCGTAGTAACAATGGCCTTCGCAGGTCGTTCTCAAGTCGGTCCGACAAGATAAAACCAGGACTTTAAAATAAAACTTGAAGGATTCACAGACTTGTACTGACACGACAGACAAGACATGCAGGATTTTTTTTGTAGTTTGTATTTAATCCCCAGGCCAGGCGCTATAAGCCTACGTTCGATTCCAGGCCAGAAGATCCAACAACAATCATTGGTTATCCGACTTCTTTCAACAATCCAGAACCATTGGTGTGTTCTTGACTCTGTATTATCAGTGTCAGCTCTGTAATGGACTGGGGACTGGTCCAGGGTGTGTCCAATATCCTTTTGGACCTGCTCCAGTTTGGCATTACCCTACTTTGAATGAAACAGGGATTTTCCATTGACCTGTGTCCTCTGTAGTGGACATGGAGTTCCTATAGAGAACATAAATGTAAAAGTGAATAATTATTTTTCCCTTGTGCTTCAGTGACAGAAGATTGAAAACAAAATAGTCCTCTGTCAAGGTCAGTTCAAATATTTGCTTTGCTTGACTCCAACCACCTGATTATAAACCCATGAGGGCTTGGCTTTTCGAGGACCATCATAAAAAAAAAAATCAATGCCTCCAAATGGGAGTGCCGTGAAGAGCGTGATTACTAATGTGAGATGTTGTAGCTCCACATTAGACCTGCAGATCACTCGGTGACTTCAGAGAGTCTCTGCCATCACCTAGTGGTCAAACACAGTCACAGTGAGCTCCCACCTCCGGTCATGATGAGGGGGGCTCAGGAATCATCGACTATGATCGCCACTGTTTTTTTTAAGAATGCAAATTTACTTACACTTTATAAAGCGAGGCTGTGGTTAAATGTTTTCATGTCTGCGTCATGTTGTACCCAGGGGACAAGAACACAATAACAGATCATGTCATTAATAACAACTACAGCAGGCGAAGCATAAAACAGTGTTTAAAATCATTTCCAAAAACCTCAGTTAAACACTCCTTGCATCAAAACTCACACTACTTTAAAGGTGCCTGTGAAGAGCTTACTGAGCGTGGTGACGGCGGAAAGGAGAGAGATAAGGGAGGGGAATCGTAGCCAACCCATCGCATGACCTTGATGAGTCGCGGAACTCTGCATATTTTGCAGCCGTTTGAGAAAACGGGGTCAAATTTACACCTGGAGCAGCGAGGTACTGTGCTCCGGCTCGACGGGCGGAAGCCATGTCAAGTTGTACAAAATAAATCAAGCCAGACAAGAATCTGTCACACGAATGGCTTAGTTAATAAAGTTATTCACAAAATAAAACAATTCTTCTGGTCAACAGATTTTTGTGTTTCACTTTAATAAATTTAACATGGCCTCATACCTGGTAGCAACAGGCCGGGTGCTGTGTAAAGCTGTGTAAGAGACGGATCATAGGAAACATCGTAGGAGCCAGGTCAGTGGATTTTTCCACATGTACCATGTTTTAGTGTGAATGTAGGCATCTGGCTCTCATTACGGTATTTTCTTTCTTGTTGCATATTCCACTCACAATTTCAGTTTGGCTTGGTTAAATACGTGCCGTCTCCTGGCAATAACAAATGTTTAATGTTGAAACTAATTACATCTTGCGCTGGTTTATGTGACCAAATTATGCAAAAGCGACGCTAATTTGTTACGACAGAGCAACTCTGTCATCCCAGCGTTAATGACACGAGCAAAAAACATAGAGGTAATTAAGTGTTACAAGAAAAACGACATTAAAGTTTTCTGCCTTTGGCCGTGACAAATGTATACGTGTATGTACACAAACAGGAATATCCTCTGGGAAGAGAATGAGAGGGGCTTCCCCATGAAAAATGAGTAAAAACCTCTCATTAAATTTCTAATAAAGAAGTCTCGCTCTTCTCTGGTAAGTCATCAATGATGTCTTTTTAAGTTTCCAGCAGTGATGTTTGACAGTGTTTTATCGTAGCAGTACAAAGTGGCCTGTCCGCGCTTCCTGCAGCTCACACGTGGTTTATACGCCGTGACATTAATGTCACAATAAAGGCAAAAAAAGCCAAGAAGACTTTGAATCTGACACCCAGCACCCTCAACAATAACTTTGGCCACCAAGCGTTGTGTTTTCACATCCGAGGAGGTGAAGTCTTCTGTCAGGAGCAGTTAAATAAAATATTGTATACCAGAGCTGCTCCTTTGAGTTCCTGAAACAGGCACCAAAATAATCTCGGAGCTGTCAAAATGCAGCGGGGGGAGAAATATTTTCTAACTTGAGTGAAGAGTGTTTATTTAATTTGTGCAAAGCCACAATGTAAAGTCAACACTAAGGTTATAAACTGTTGGTTCAGCCGTAAAAGAAATCACTGTCATTGAAAGCAATACAGCAGAATTAGGTTAAAAAAAAAAAATCCTCCACAGTGCAAGTGAGTAAAAGGATTAAAAGAAGAAATACAAAGAAAAAGACCTCTTCCATTTCTTCACTTAATGCTCACTTCTGTGCCCAGGCCCTTAAGATGACGGCTCGTAACAAAGGTCCGATAATGTCTTTTTTCTCGTCATTTCTTTAGCTGCTTTTCTTGAGTCACTCGATCCTCACAAGTCTGCGAGGTGGGCGTAATGGCTCTTACACAAGCCTCCAATTCTGGTCTGCCGGGGTCTGATGTCTATCAACCCATCTGCCGTTCCTCCTCTTCGCTGACATAATTTCTCCCTCAGCCGAAACGCGTTCAGATTGAACAAAGGTGGCGGGAGCTCGACGCCACAACGGGGCCTGCTTCCCGATTTAACACAGGGACGCTGAAAATAAACCTGTTGGATGGCGACACGGGAGCTGCAGTTTAAAATGATTCAACTGTCGCGTAACTGTAATGAAGTCAGGCGAACAGCTGAGGGCTCCAGATAAAACTGATATTTACATATTAAATATGCATTTCCTCTTAGTGATACGAGGTTTCCTGTCACGCCTCCTACAGACAGTTTGCTTAGTTACATCTTAAAGGTTTAACTGTCCATGGAAAAGAGGAACCCCCCCCCCCCAAAAAAAAGGTGGATGTTGGTTGTTTAGTTTGTCCTTCTCTGCCTGCAAGACGCAGCAAGTGTTTACCTGCCAACTTGCAATGTCACGTCTTAGTGGAGACAGTTTGGTGAGCTCACTGGAACTTTGACCTTCGAGGGTTGGTAACCAACAGAGTGTGCCATCACCTCTGACTCAGTGCAGTTTGACCATGTCAAGATGTAATTCTGAAGAAATATGAACTAAAAAGGGTATCCAAGTGTTGTGACATTTTTGTTGAGTCTCTCTTAAAGCCCAAATGCACTAAGACGCTAAATACTCCGACAGCTACACAGAGAGTCTTCTTTACGTCTGTTCTTGCGTCATTTCGTTTGCTTTCAAGGAGCTTACAGTTGTGTTGCAAACACGGAGCCCTTTGCTCCGGCAAAGCATCTTTTCTTTCCAGTCACCTGGTTGGTGCCTTTAGAAATTAATAAGGAAACGTAACTATACGCTACAAATTGTACTTTTTTTTTTTTTTAACGAGGCTTTTTCAGATAATACATAATGTCCAAAGGGATACTCACAAGCACGTCGCTTCATCTTCCATGGAAACCAAGTTTGGAAGGGTTTATTTTTGTTTCCGACCCACAAAATAAAAATAAAACCTACACAGTCGCATGTGAGTCCAGATCACTAAAACCTGGGCAATTGTTTGTTTGGGGGGGAAATAGACTGAAATATTTCGTCCCCGTTGGATGTCAGCAGCGTGCAGGAATAGAACTGATTGTTTATTTCTTCGTTATCAATTGTGTAAAAAGACATCAAAGCCTGAAATGCAACCTGAAATTCATTGTTTTCCACCACTCAGCCCAGCCTAATCTCAAAATATCATCAATTTTGAATAATTTATGGTGAAAAAGTCATCAAGCTCAGCGTCCGATAGATTGAACTCACAAGTAAAATATCCTGAATATCAATACAATATCCTCTTTATTTTTATTAACTTGGTCAAAGCAGAGGATGTTTGTTACCATGGAGGACAACAAAGGTAACGTGTGTTAAATACTCAATCATTTTATATAAGTAGAGGAAAGAGTCTCACCTTTGTTTTCTTGACACTGCTCATAATGTTACCCAGGTCCTCCACGTCCACCACAGCGCCAGACTGTTTCTCCTGTAGGCCAGACTCGTCCTCATCACTGCTGGACTCCATCAGATCCTCCTGAGGCCCCAAGAGAGCAAAAAAAAAAAAAACAAACAAACACAACAATATGATTAGAATTTTTGTTTAAAAAAAAGGGGTGTTTTCAGCAGAAATATAAGTTACATCTACATTGTAGTCGTCAGAAACGTCAGAGCTTCATCACCGTAGGCCAAAGGCTGTCTAGATCTATGCCTTTATTTTGAAAATTTTTATTCAAAGCATTTTTTTTTTTTTTTAAGAAACGTTTATAACCCAAAGATTAATAAACAAAAGGGAGAATTAAAGTAAAAAATAAGAAGAAAAAAATTTAATTAATCATCAGACAAATTGTAAAAAATAACAATGTTTTTCTGCGATTCTTTCAGTCTCTCTACGTCTCTGTTCAACCTGCTGATGACACTTTGTGTCCAGGTCAAAGCCTCAGTACGAGTATGAGGAAAAACATTTCTGAGAACAATATTCTATTTTCAAAAACAATAAATATCACTTTTTATATTACTTTTTTTGGATGGAATTGACAAGTAAAGAAGATGAAGCGATCTGAGCAGTTCGGGACCGAGAATTTACCATCTAGTTTGTAAAATAATCACAGAAATTCAAATAAAATAATAAAAAAAAAGGGCAATCATTCTGCCTTTCATTCTCTTTATAGAAAATATCAAGTAGTATGCTTAAAATTTTGTTTTTGGGAAGAAAAAAAAAAGATTTTGAAACGCTTATTAAAGCTGGATGAGAAGCACCTGGGTAATCACCTTGTGAGAGAAAAGTAAGTCAGAAAAGGTCGAAATAAATCCACCTGAATAAAGTTACACTGGATAATGGGAGCGTCCTGACTTTTACTGTGAAGTGTATGTCTGTGTGAACGTGCATACTGACGGATGGATATGCATGTACATGTGGAAGGATGGATGTTCAGTGTTCCAGCTTCTGCCCACATGTCAATTAACAGGTTGACACACACACACACACACACGGGCGCGCTGCGGCGGGCTGATAAATCTCCATGTTCCCCTCGTCTCTCCAGTCATCAGTCACTCCGGTTCCGGTTAAATGTCACCTCTGCTGAGCGTGCTGAGTGTTGCAGACTGAGGGGAGGAAGTCTCGGCTCCAGTTGGCTCTGAGGCGCCGGTTACCATGACGACCAGTCATCAGTGTGCACCGTGATGCATATGAAAACCCCAGTGTGCGTGAGTATCTATAAAATGTCTTATTCTCTTGTGAGAATGTGTAATTTCAAACCTTCAATGAGAGGGGGGGAGGGGGACTGGCATTATTCATATTTTGATGTGGAAAAACGGCCCTAAAAACAGACAAATTTCATGCAAACCTCACAGAACTAAATGTACTAAAACGACATCGGCTCCGCTGGAAAAAGCACCTGATGAAGAGAGAGTTGCACTCCTGAGATGCCTGAAGGCTTTATGAGTTTTTAATCACATTGTTGAAGGAAGGCAACGCGGGGCCATTAGCCCAGCCCAGCCTTGCTTCACGCTCCTGTGATAAAAGCAGAAGCTGGGGTGACGCGCTCTCGTAACGTCGGAAGAGATCAACACGAGCCCGACAAAATCCTTCCAACGACAAAACTTCCTCCGTCTCAGACTCTCTTATTCTCTTTACCTCATTACTCACATTCACCATCAGGAGGACGGAGCAGGCGTCAGAAAGTACTCAATGTACCGTTAGGGAGTTTTAGAGATCAAATATAGAATAAACAACACAGAATTTGCAACAACTAATACACCAAACTAAATATGCTCACTTCTTTTCTTCTTCATCTTCCCTCATCCCGTTTATGTTCTTGCGTTTTAACCCGCATTCTTTGCATCTGTATAGTCTTTAATCCACCGACACAGCATAAAGTAAAAACCTCCCTTTGTTGAAGAGAAACTACCTAATACTTTTAATTATAACTTCATTATGGACAATTTTGTGTTTCGTCTATTAACCGCAGCAAAATGTCCTTTTCTTCTGAGCCCGGAGTGTCTTGCAATAATAATTTACACCACAAGGTGGTGTTGAGAGTCAGCCAGAGAAGCTGCAGGAGGAATAACGAACACGCCAGTGACTAAAGCTCTTGGTCACGACACAGATCTTCCAAAAATTGGAAAAAAAAAAGCAACTGCAAAAAAAACTAACAAACAGAAAAGAACAGGAAAAGCCCAGACTGGTGCAAAGATGACTCAACACTGCCACCCGATGTACAACAGAGGCATGACTTAAATATCAACTCATTCTAATTCAAACACAACCTGACAATCATGTTTGTGTTGAGATACATGGAGTTATATTTAGACAAAACATAATGATTTTAAAATTAAGATATACGAAATAATCAGAATTTGCAGATGCAAGTCAGATTTCAAATTCACATTTTCCTAATTTGATTGTGTTTAGCTGAGACAAGATGCTCTGAAGTGAAACTCCTCCAAATATTGGGCATTACTTTCTTTAATTTCTTTATTCACTCCACGGGTGGTGTTGGCTTTAAGTCTCTCTTTGAGCGACGCCACAGTAATACTGCCGAGTGCTCAACAAAACAGGTCGACTGGATGAGACGATTCTAAGTCATGCAAGAGTTAAAGTTTAAAGGATTATTCATAACTCTCACCAACTTGCTCAACACTGATTAATATAAGAAAAAAAATTTTGTAGAAAAGTCCATCAACTTCTCCAAGTTAAAATGCGTCTCTATTATTGTATTTTTGGAGAGTGTGTCTAATTTTAAGAGTTCAACTGGATGAATATACTCGGTAACATTTGTACTTTTTATAAATCATCATGTAAACAGCATAATGTGATATGTTTCATTACATCAGTGATCTAATTCAGGAAAAATTAATAAAAACACCAAGATTACTTCCAAACACTCCGACGTCTTTGTGCTTGTAAACCAGTTCATCTGACTCATTTAGATTTTGGTACAAACTCTGACTTGTTTTCTGTTGGGTTTTTTTAGGCAAGGAGGTATTCTTTTTATGTCGCACGGTTATGTTTTTGATTTTTACTCACCAGTCTCACTGTTGCCTTGTTGCTGCAATGTGCTATATTGATACAGGGGGGAAAGTGCAGAAACACAGAGGCCTGAATCTGAAGTGGCAGAGAACAGCAATGTTACCAGCTGAGAGGTCTGCAGCCAAACAGCATCAAGGCCTGTTTAAAATAAGAATTTTAGAAAATAAAGTGATGGAGTCACAATAAGACAAAAGAAGAGGAAGTTCTGGAGCGAAGACCAAACAAAGCTCAAGTTGAATAAAACTAACAGCTCATGCCCGCTTCGGTTGGAGTCGCCATGTTCAGCAGCACAAGACCGAAGCACTGAAGGTAGCAGGTTTAAATCTCACGGTCACATGCCATGTTTACATTTTTAAATAGCATGTAAACATGTCAGATATGATTATTAATATTTGAATTTCTGTCCTCACCTCTGAGCTGTGGCCCTGCAGAGGAGCTCCTTCGTCCTCCTCCTCCTCTTCCTCCTGCTGCTGCTGCTGCTGCCCGCCTCTCTCCTTGTTCTTGCAGGAGCCTCCGGTCTGACACTTCCCGCTGCAGCTCTTCTTCTCTCCTTTCACCAGAGCCTGCAGGCGTTTCAGGAGCTTCGCCTTCCAGGAGAGGAAGTCTGCCTGGACGCTGCCGTTGCGGCTCTTCACCACGTTGCAGTCGCCCTCGCCCCTGGTCATGATGCGCATGCCGCTGAGCATCCACAGCCACTTGTCCACATTCTTACCCACCTGGAGGGATGCACAGCAAAAAGGTCACCGCGGAGCTTCTAATATCCCCTAAATAAACTGCCGGCGGAGGTTTATCAGGATGGAACAAAACATCAATCCTCACCGTATTATAGTGGCCAACGTAGACGGAGTTGCCGAGCCCGAACACTGCGTATCTGAGGCCTTTCAGGAAGGTTTTCCCGTATCTGAAGTCGGTGGAAGCCTCTTCCAGCCACTTGCAGAACCACTGGGCGTTCTCCGTGGGCTGGCCGTCCGTGTAAGTGGCCACGAGAAACACGCAGACCGTTTGACCCGCACACTGAAAGCAGATAGAAACACACACAAAACCCTATAAAAAAAAACTATAAAACACAAGCCTGTATCCATCTGACAGATGATCATTGTTGAGATATTTGATCTGATCAAACATTTATAGCGCAACAGTGAAGAGACATGACTTGTCGAGGCTTTTGCTCGCGGTGTGAACATACTGCAGATCTCTGAACTCTGATCTGTCAAAGCGTCACACTGAAGACGAAGGCCGCTTGATGCCCCGACGATCAACAACTCACAACAGCAGGAGCCTTCAAAATAAAGTTAAAAGGATCGAGATTCTGCAAAGCGTTCGTACAATTTTGCACAAAAGGTGATGGATGTACAACTTTCATGTCGTAACACAAAATAAGCATTAACAGCAAATATTTGACGACATTTTTCCAGCGGCACAACACACAAACTCTGCTGCTCATCCCACAAATGTCTCAATAGAAGTATGGCACCACCTCAAAAAGAAATAATCAGGAAGAAGAGGTGAAGGCAACTAGGAAACACAAACACACATTTTCTTACCGTCGGTGTGTCGTTTGCAACACATTTGGATTTCATCTTGTTTTACTTTTTCTCTTTTTTTTATTTTAATTCTAACGTGAAATGTTGAAAGGAAAATACATTGTTTTAATTCTTTTTATAAAGTGTAGACTTGGAGTGATATTGCAAAGATTCTCATCACTGTCGTCTCATAGCGGCACGATGCCCAGTTTGAGTCGGGAGAGTTCCCCCTGAAGTTTGCATGTTCTCCAGTTTCTTCCCACTGACAGACGTCGGACTGTTCCGCTGAATAAACTGTTGTTTAGTTGTTTGTCTTTGTGGCACGTGGCTGACTGATTTCCCCTTCACTCCCTAATGCAGCATGCAGCAATCTGTCCACTAATTGAAGAGGACCCACTGGTGATCAGAATCCAGCAGCAGCATCAGTGCGAAATATTCGTTCTCTGTGAAAGTCAAAGAGTCAAGGCAGTGAGAAGTGAAGGGCGAGCAGAGAAAATCTGACAAATCTTTGTCGTGAGGATTTCGGTATTAAACTATGATTTATTAAGGAGTTCAGGTCGACAGTTGTATTATTATTATTTTTTTTTTTTTAAGATTTTCATTCTCGCACCTGTTTATACCTTTAACTGCAGCAAACCAGAGGAATGAACGACTTCATTTATGCAAACACACTGCATAGTTTTAGGAGTCCAGGAGGGTAAGCAATTCAATCCACCAGAGGGCGCCACTCCGAATTAACATAATGGCCAAAAACAAACAGGAACAATTGTGTTTAATGGGTAATATTTCATATAAACATTCTGTTTGATATTTTAATATCTCTTTTGGTTGTTTATAATATTAATATTTTATGTTATAGATGTCCTTTGTTTGGTTTTTTTTGGTTTTTATCAATTTTATGAAACTTGTATGAGTTTCAAATGTGTTTTATCGAGTTTTCATTTCAGTTACGCCTTGTTTTCATCAGTTTAATTCTTTAGTATCGTTAGTATTATATAGTTAAGATTAAAATATGTTATTATTTTACGTGTTCTGTTCTTCAATGTCAAAAAGAAAACTTGTTTGACGTTTCTTTTTCATTCCTAGCTGTCTTGTTCTCGCCACTTCCTCCCCATTTTATTCTGCCTTTACTGTTTCTTTGTCCTCCTGAGTTTTGTTTTCATCTTACCAATCTTCCTGTGAAGCACTGTGTTCCTGCTGACGCTGCTTCGAAAAAGAAATATGACTCGTTTGGACTCGACTCACCTCATCAGCCAGCTGATCATCAGGATCGTAGTCTTTCATGTCGATGACTTCAGCAGGTAAACCCAAAGTCTTCACCTCCTCACACAGCTCTTGGGCGAAGCCCTGACCACACAAGAGTCCACATTCAGACATTTCTGGGAACGATCCTTGGTAAATATTGGCTTTCTCTCTCTTGAAATGTGTATATTTTTTCTGTTGATCCCTTGTCATTTTTTATAATTCATCAGATTAGCATGCATTTCAATCTGATTATCACTCAGTTCTAATATTTCTCAATCTCCCTTTTAAAAGCCTCGTTTGTAATTCTTGTTTTTGTCTTATTTTGTGAAGCACTAAGAACCTACATGGAATTGGCAATAAAAATAAAGACTTTACTTTAAAGATTATACTACAATATCTTCTTGTACAACTGCTAACTTCATGAGTCGTGTCTGGCATGTGGGTTTAGACTCTTTCATGTCTGAAATTCCAGCTTCGGTTTTGTACATTTCATGGCTTTTTGTTTGCGTGACATTATTCGGTACTTATATGGCTGTATTGATCTCATTGCTCATGCCTTTATAGTTGATTATGGTACACTAAACTAACCCGTTATAGTTTATTATCGTATATCCCCTTTGGTAAATCTTATTAAGGTGCTCCAGGGAGCTGATGGGGGTCAAGGGTCTTGCTCAGGGACCCACAGTGGTGACCCGTCCACTGTGGGATTCGAACTTGCGGACTTCCGATCCCAATCCCGCTTCCCCCACCTCTAGATCACCACTGCCCTGGTGATAGTTAAATGTATCTTGACGTTTAAGCTCTCTATGAACAATATCCGTACCTTTGCTGTCCCAGTTTGAGAGCCATAGAAGATTTTAACTCCTGACACGTGAACCTCCATCTCCTTGTGGGACTGGTGACTGCTCCTCTCAGCTGTTTTGACCAAAGAGACATCCTCTGAGGACAAATTATGCTGAAGAGACATAAAAACTGAGAATTGGTGGAAAGGATGACATTAAACATTAGATGCCCAATAATGTAAAAAAAATAATAATAATAATATTAATTGCAGATGAGGTAGAAAGCGACTCACTCTCTTCAAGACCATCTTCAGTGACAACCACAGGCCACAGATGAGAGCAGCAGCTGTATACAGGTACAGCCGGTTGTGCCACAGAGACATGAGGTAAGTCTGGCTGGGAGGGTGGACATCCTCCGAGTCTGGAGGGACAGAAAACACGCCAAGACTGAGCCCAGGATGATGAAATGACTCAGCAGACACAAAGCAAAACACACACTTCAATCTGCGCGTAACAAAACAACCCAGTGACTGCAAGCGGCGGATAAAAGGCGGGTGACTGCTGACAACACAGCTAGCGAGAGCAGCCGAAGAGGAAACCTGACGTCAAGTTCATCAGCAGGTCCTTTAAAAGTGTGTAAATAACCTCACCTTTCGTGACTGAGGACGCCGGACACACGAGGAGCAAAGTGGCCACACATAAAGTCAGCATTGTTGCAAATGACAGCAGCTACATTAAAGTACACAATCCTCAGCTGCTGCGCAGGAGGCCACCATGTTGTTTGGTCGCTGAGCATGCTGGGAAATGTAGTTTCCCAGCATGGACTACGTCAGACTTTTTTTGACTACAGCACTGTATATTTAATTTTCATACGTAGGCAATGATAATAATAGTGACCTTTCGGGGCACTCATTTTGATTCCTAAAATCATCTGAAAAATTATTTTCTAATATGAATATAAACATATAAGCCACTTCATAAAACATTATACTCTAGGAAAAACAAGAAGTATTTGGCAGAGTGGGTTATACTTTACGAAAGTATGAGTATTTATTTTTAAACAATACATCTAATTTAATTGGTATTTCTGTTGGAAGATCACTGAAATTACAGATGTGATATTCCATCTTGAAAATCGTAATCTTTTCAGACAATTTTCAAAATATAAAAGACAATCATGCAAATGTGAATTCACAACCATGCAATATATGAACTGTGACAAGTAACTACCTTCTCATTTATTATGTATATCATTGTTTATTATTATCAGGGGTATAGACACCTCTCAAACGCAATAAACTTGAAACGAGTTAGAATATGAAGTATGGTGACTAACTCTAGGTTCTGGATTTCAACTGAGGATTCGTTCATTAATTAACAACTTCATTCATTCATTCATTCATTCATTCATTCATTCATTCATTTGATTTCAGAAAAAATAAGAGTATCATTAACTGACGCCATAATTGATGTTATATATTGGGGTTATTTGTCAGGGACCGTGTTTTCGGTTTGTAAGAAGAGATGCAAAGCTTAAAATTTGCCTGTAAGATAATGTGCAGATTTTACATAAAACAATATCATGAGACACGCAACACGCTGTCCAGTAAACTCTTCAATTTTTAAATCAACAATAATATTTCTTTGTGCGCAGTGTTCTGTTGTGGTCAGATGGTAATACTGCAACAAATATGTTTCCGATGTTTTAAAATTACTTGTGAATTCATTTATCGTAATACACCAAATACAACTGTTAATTTTTTCATAAATATACTGTAGCATGTCATGTGAGTGTGAGATACATTCATTGATGCACAATCGTATGATATTTTATATTTTCTTAACGTTGCTCGTATTACATTGTCGTAATATTATTGTCATTAACAACAACATTTTATGATATAGTTTTTTTGAATGTTACTGAGGAATATATTTTAGTTTTCCCATTTAAAAAGCGCTCAATAGAAAAGTTTTCGAAATACGAACACGGAACTATCGTGTCGAGTCTGTATTTCTCATCGGACAGGTTTAAGACAAACACCCAGGGACTCTTGTCGGTGGTGCTTTTACGGCTAACTGCGTTCTCTCTTTTTTACTAATTGAAGACAGTTCGCTGTCTTATAATTGTGAGGGAAAAAAATGTCGATATTCACGCCTACGAATCAAATCCGCCTGACCAACGTGGCGGTGGTGCGGATGAAGAAAGGTGGGAAGCGTTTTGAAATCGCCTGCTACAAAAATAAAGTCATGAGCTGGAGATCAGGAGCGTGAGTCACACCGAAACCTTAGTTAAATAAACTAGTTCATGGGTTTATTCCTTGTCTGAGATCATGTGGATCAGATGTGTTTGAATGTGTCGCCTCGTCTTGTTTCCTCACAGAGAAAAAGACCTGGACGAGGTCCTGCAGACACATACTGTGTTTGTTAATGTGTCCAAAGGGCAGGTGGCCAAGAAGGACGACTTGACCAAAGCTTTTGAGACAGATGATCAGACTGAGATCTGCAAACAGGTCAGTGCATACATACACTATCACACAGTGTCCACTGAAGGTCTGTGGTTTTATTGTTGACTTTGTGACTAAAGTGACACACATCAGTACTTAATTGTGACGTATAACAAAAGTCAGGGTGGATTGTTAAAGAATCAACATTTGTGTTCTGATATTTCAGGGACTGACTGCTTGAGCGATTGGTTGTCAGCGTGGCATGTCAAGTTGTGTCTTTACAGTACTACATGCTTGGTTTGATGCGCATTACTATTTAATACTGCTGCCAGCAGATCGACCATTCTGGTGTTGCAGCATGTGATTCTAACACAAGCAGAGCTTGTCCTTCCCAGTGCTATTAGGAATGTTGATGCTTTTTCTCTGTGGTTCTATCGTATGAACTCTTGAGTATCACAATTTCATATAAGAGTCAACCATTTCACCTCATCACATTGTTACCCTCATCATAAATAAGCTTCATAGTTTTGGTTGTTCTTTTGAGTTTGTTTAGTGACACGCTCCCTTTTCGATCTGCTCTGTTATTAATGGGGGTTTTTTTTCTCCTGCTTTTTGTGGGCAGATCTTGGCCAAAGGAGAGCTTCAGGTGTCGGACAAGGAGAGGCAGAGTCAGCTGGAGACGATGTTCAGGGACATCGCCACCATCGTGGCGGAGAAGTGCGTTAACCCCGACACCAAGAGGCCGTACACGGTCAACCTCATCGAGCGAGCGATGAAGGACGTCCACTACTCCGTCAAACCCACCAAGAGCACCAAGCAGCAGGTGAGAAGTCAGCGAAGACCTCGACTGCGTGACATCGTCCCCGTTTACATTACTTTACACAAGCGGCATGACCCAGGTGCCGCTGTGGTTTACTTTCTCACAAATTCGCATCATGGATGTTCATCCAGCTGTGTGATGCTGGCACGGTGTCATGAACCCAAATCTGTGAGACAGCTTACAAGTACCTCATTGAGGCTGTGCTCCTGAAAATGAACAATTCTGTTCAAACAAGTAATAATAATAATACATCAAACTTATATAGGACTTTTTTTTTCTCGCCCTCAAAGACACTTTACGTAGCAAAAACAAAAATGATGAGAAATAACCATGAAAATAAAATAAGAGTTAAGGAAAAGCAGGTTTGAACAGGTGGGTTTTGAGGAGGCATTTGAGGTTCTGTTATGAGTCCGTGTTCCTGTTTGGAACTCGCTGAGCTCCAGTGAAGCTGTATAAACAATGAATATAAGAGCTGTCACTACTTTCTGCTTGTTCGTAGTTGACGTTGTTTTTCGCTGGTCGATCTCGGTGTCATTAGTCCCTTGTTCCCTCACCACCTTGTCAAACTGTAATGTTGCTCCGGGTTCTCAGGCGCTGGAGGTGATCCGGCAGCTGAAGGAGACCATGGAAATCCAGAGAGCTCACATGAGGCTGCGGCTGGTGCTGCCCGCCAAGGACGCCAAGAGGCTGAAGGAGAAGCTGAAGCCCCTGCTGCAGGTGGTGGAGAGCGAGGACTTCGACGAGGAGCTAGAAATGGTGAGTGAGGTTTCTTAAGAAATGCTCCGCCGTGTTTCCTCTCGTGGGACTGTTCATGTCTTTTTCTTTGCATTTGAGAAATGCTCTGAGTTTATGATTTTCTACCGTTTGACTCTATTACACTGCCTCTCTCAGGTCTGTCTCGTGGATCCCGGCTGCTTCAGAGAGATCGACGAGCTGATCCGATGTGAAACGAAAGGCCGCGGCTCCCTGGAGGTCGTCAGCCTGAAGGACGTGGAGGAGGGAGACGAAAAACTCTAGAAAGCCACCCAGCGGGGACTGAGCAGCGTGTCCACACTAACCTGCTTCACTGAGGAACGACAACACATCACGAGAACTTCCGCAGCTCGGTTCCAGCTCAGTTAAATAGCCCAAAGTGAGAGTTTGTGATCTGAATGAGGTGTGCAATCTATTTCTAACAGAATTTAAAGGTTGGTTCTGATCTTTAAATATCTTTTATTTTTTCAGTTCAGTTCATAATCCATTCTACCTTCCTCATGCTTCTGTGTGCCATTTCTTCTCATCTAAACAGCTTCTTCAAACACGACAGTTTATATTTTGTTATCATATATGTCTTTGCTTTGCAGCAAATAAATATTAAATCATATTTTGGGCGTATTATTATATAGTGATTTTTCCAGTATGCCTTTTTTTTTATATATCTCCAATGTATCTCAATACTTCCTAAATTACTTATACGTACACATGATCACATTGGTTATAAACACCCATTTAAATTGCGGGATTCAAAATTAAATGACAACGATGTTGAATATTATGCAATTTATTCCACAAATTATAAAAAAAAAAAAAAGCTACAATCATGTTTGTTTGTTTTTTTTAATTTCTTCAATAGTGTCTTCTTAAAATACACATTGGATTCAGACCATGGAGCGTCGCAGCGTCTTTGTTTTGTCACTCATTCAACGGCAGAGACTGACTTTATTTTATATTTTTTCAAAATATCATAAAAACCTTTCTTGCAAGAATTCCACGCGAATATATACCCTCCAAGAAATGTATAGCAAATATTTCAGTGAGTTGTTTTCACAGAAATAAAATAAAAATGAACTGCAACTCTCTTGGTTCTTGTGGTTTGGTTAGTTCTGATTGGATAAGACACATTTCATGTGTGTTCATGTTGTGTTCAGAAGTAAAGTCCCACTTCAAGGTGGGAAAAATGCATTCAACTGCTCTTGAACTGGGAAATTCCCACTGGGAACTGGAACATGTCTGAGTGGGTTCTGAGATCATCTAAAGTACTACCCACTTTACGCTCTTTACCTGGCGTAAACTCCCCCAATACAAATATTAATTGGAAATAGGATGTGTCCGGTGTTGAACTAGGACAAATCCCAGGGAGTCGACAGGACTTTATTGTGATACCCAGTCAAACCAGTAAATTCAATTTCAAATTACACCTTTCCGGCTGAGATTTAAAGAATTCCAATTCACTTCCAGCTGGTGCAAGATATATCCCATATCTATGAAGGTTGTTTACCAAGCAAAAGTGATGCTGCATTCAAATTACAATAGGAAAGTAGATGAGAAAACATCTTCAGCGATGCTGAAGCGACGACTCTTACCAGAAATAAACTAGAAGCAAAACCCGAAACTAAAGTTTATCCACTGTTGTGGATTTATGGTTTTTATTTGTGCAACGAAGCATCAACAGTCAGCAGGTTAAAACAATGAATATAAATGGGAAATAATGCAACTTGTAGTATGGTAATAAAAACATGACAGGATGGCATTTAATTATTTAAATTTTTATATATTTTAGTTATTGGCATTTAATTGATATTTTATCACCTGAAGACTCACACGTTGCTCGACATCTTTAACTTCCTCCCAACTGAAATCACAGCTCTAAGTTCCTGTCACTGAGGGTGACTGGACGTCTCACCTGTCCCTGGCTCAGAGGCCCCGTCGGGTTGTATGGATGAGCCTGATGGAACCTGCTATATATATATATAAATGAGGAAATTATATAATAAGTTGACAAATAAAAAGTAACGAATCACCTCAGCGGACAATTTGTTTGTTTACATTCTCCCCGCGGTTTGCTGCAGGAGCCTCCGCTAAAGCGCCCCCTGGTGGGAGGCCAGGTATTACAGGACAAGGACGGAGGACAGTTAGATGATAAGGCGTCGTTAAAAGGCGTTGCCATGGTAACAGCTGTCTATCGGACGTCAGAAAGCCAGAAATAATTAGAAGTTTCTCACTTCTTTTCCAGACTTCGGACAGTCAAGACGTATTTTTGAGAGTTGCTTCAGCAAAACAAAGGATTTTTCAGAGAGTTCAACCACAACACATTCAGTAAGTACTGAGAGAAGTGGTTTACACTGAGCAGGATATACATTCATGACACCCAAATGACTCAAGTGGCTCTTTTTATCCATATTTCATCATTATTAGCTGAAATATCTGTGATACCATGAATACAACTGAGGAATGGGTCAAAAAACTAAAACCTATGAAACATTAATCTAGAAAACAAACAGAATATATTGTTGCCAGAATCTAATCTGCACTTGGATTTACAATCTTCTCCAGCAATCTAATTTATGTGTGAGCCGACATGAAGTAAGCTTCACGTTGGCTCAGATATTAAATATGTCTTCAGTTTTACATGACTCAGAAGATAAGACACTGGTCCCACTGGAATAAGCTCAGCTTGTTGTTTCTCTGTGTGACAAGGGTCAACACATCTTCCTGTTCCACACAGTCAGCATTTTACGACCAAACCAAGCAGGCTGCAGTGATGGATCCAGACGTCCACTTTGAATTTTCACTGGCGGCTCTGGTGAACCAACTGTTGGAAGCAGAAGACCCTCCAGCTCTATCCAGAGCTGTGCCAGTGGTTCTGTCTGACCACAGTCAGGCACAACATGATGGTGGGCAGATGAGCCCAGGAGCAGTTCCTCCGGTACTGCAGATGTTGAGTCCCGTGACGGCTGCTTCAAACAACTGGCAGGCTGCTCGGGACAATGAGGCAGGGACAATGAGGCAGGGACAGGTAAGATACCCAGCAAGAGGGAGGGACAGAAGTCCTCACCCTTTGACTTCAACACATTTAGAGAGCAGACCTGGAAAAATGTGATGATAAACTGACAAATTACTGACAGTCACTTCTATAATGACACAGGCTTACTTCAAATATATCAGCATGAACATCCACTACTGAAGGATTTTGTTAGTCAGCTGACAGAAAAACAAAATCACACTTAAATATTTAGTGATAAACATTCTAGTTGTCGTTCACACATATGAGGAACTCCATCTTTGAGTTTAAGATGTAAACATCACTGGACTTTATTTCCTCATTAGTCTTTTATTCCTGGTCATGATCTCATGGTTTTATTTAAATATCAAACGTTGATGTTTGAGTGCTGTTTGTCTTTGTATTGACGGACTGATGTGCCTCCTGCTTACTGACACTCACTTCTCCCTCAGCAGAACACACAGTATCAGTGGCCGGTTTATAACGGCTCCTCACCTGCAGACCTCATCCTCCCTGCAGCTCCTGTCATCCCAGTAAGAAACTGAACTCTCCATGTTGCTCATTGACAGTTTGTTTCTTATAGTTAGTAACACTCACTTCTCCCTCAGCAGAACACACAGTATGAGTGGCCTGGCTATAACTGCCCCTCATCTGCAGGGATGAGGACTCCCCATGCTGTAGACCCAGTAAGATCATAGTGAACCACTCAGACTGTACAAGCAGGTTGATACTTATCATACTATTACATGTGGACTTACTCTCTGTTGTTTGTCTCCAGTGGGACAATATACCAGTGATCAGAGTCACACAATATGTCACCAACAAAACACAGCCTGCTAAATCACTGTGAGTAAATCAACCCATGTAAATGCAGCTCTTTACTTCCTGTGTCTTCTCTTTCTCACCATTGAAAAGCCCGTGTCTTTTTGTCTGTGCAGGAATAGAGAGACTGAGCATGTCCTTCCTGCTGCTGCTCCTCAGACTAATGTCAACATTTCAAAGTAAGTTTGTTTTTAGTGGGTTTGTCCTGAATGTCTTTCTCCTCGATAACAGGCTCTGGGTTTGAGATGAAGTGGATGAGGTTTCTGCTGATGCACCTGAATGCCGTCATGATCAGCATCTTTCATGAGACGATCATTTACCTAAACACCTTTGTTATTGATATTTTGATCCTTTCATATATTCCTTCATGTTGAAAGTGTTTATCTCCTGTCTCCACAGTGTTAGACGTTGTTCCTGTGCCCTCACACTTTGATTTTCTCATGTGTTCTTATAGAAGGAGACTGGATGAGGACCAGCAAGGCAAAGAGAAGCCGTACATCAGGAAGCCACCAAACGCTTTCATGATGTTCCTGAAGGAGCAGAGGTCCATCGGAACGGCTCGTCTCAACAGCGGAGGAAGTGCGGCGGTCAATAAAGTCCTGGGAAGGAAAGTGAGTGTCTCGTCTCCAATGTCACCACTCAGCAGTCAGTGGCAATGATAATCTGATGAGCATTATATGAACAAGCTGGCTTTCAGCTGAGCATCAGTGTGTGTGCTGACAGTGTGTTGTCCTTGGTCAACAGTGGAAGTCGTTGTCAGGAGACCAGAAGGACAAATATTTTGATCTGGCAAGAAGAGAAGCTCAGCTGCATGCTGAGAGATTCCCAGAGTGGTCCACCAGTCAGAACTATGTAAGTGAGCTCTGTTTCTACAACATGTCATGATGAAAACTCATGAAAGAATCAGTCAATATTGAAAATGTCTTTAATTTACAGGGAAAGAGGAGAATGAGGATAAGAGCTCCTGCCACAGCTAAGGTAAGGTTTGATTGCTGAGTGTCACTTACATTAGATTGGGCGACAGGGTTTGGTTGGTAGAGCGGTCGTCTCTCAGTGGGAAGGTTGCTGGTTCCATTCTCATCTCTGCATGCCGGAGTCACTGAACCCCAAACTGCTTCCATTAGAGTGACAGTGCCTTGCATGGCTGCAGCCTCCGTGTGTGTGAACGGGTGAATGTGATGAACGATGTCACACGCAGCTGTAAGGAGCTATATAAGTGAAGTCTATTTATAATCTGGATCATAACTACAATTTCAACATAATGCCAATTTTAATGAAACTTTCTGGTGCAAAGTACAGTGAAGTGTATATAGAGCTTCATCACTCATGTTTTTACAAACTCACCCTGACAGCAAGGCAGCGAGCAGCAAGGCAGCGAGTGTTCATCCTGATCTCAGGTCTCAGTCTCGTCTTGTGTCCACTACTCTGAAGACATTTGTCGAAAAAAAACTAAACTGTGTTTTCTATGAATTGTTTACAATTTGCTATATAGTTTGGCCGGATTGGAGCCTCCTGCAGGCCGGTTTTGGCCCACAGGCTTTATGTTTGACACCTCAAATACATTATATTTCTAAAGAAGGGAAAATGTTGTGACAACATAGTGTTTTCACTGAGATATTCAGTTTAAGGTTAGAGTTGTTTCAGATGATTCAACTACTTGGAAATAACTTGTAATATTCTAATTCATTCAAAATAAAGTACAACATGTTGCTTCACACACATATATGCATTTATATTTATGTTGTACCCTCTGCTTTAAATCCTCCAGATGTAACTGAACATCCCGACGACCTTCCAGGACCAGTGATAGAGTCTCATCACTCATCAGCAAGAATCCAGACTTCATATCCAGACAGGATTGATTGTCTGGATATACATGTACATATGCTTATACATATACTTATACTTATACTTATACTTATACATATACATATACATATACATATACATGTACATGTACATGTACATATACATATACATATACTTATACATATACTTATACTTATACATATACTTATACTTATACATATACATATACTTATACTTATACATATACTTATACTTATAATTATACATATACATATACTTATACTTATACATTTACATATACATACACATGTACATATACATATACTTATACTTATACATATACATATACTTATACTTATACATATACTTATATTTATACTTATACATATACATATACTTATACATATACATATACATATACATATGCATGTACATATACATATACTTATACTTATACATATACTTATACTTATACTTATACTTATACTTATACTTATACTTATACATATACATATCCATATACATATACACATACATATCCATATACATATACATATCCATATACACATACACATATATGGACACATATATATATATATATATATATATATATACCTACATACACGTACATACATACAGACATACATACTCATAGACTCATATACATACATATTCATACACATACATATAAAACAGTTTCATAAAGCAACATAATTATTGTACACTACACAGTATTAATTTGATTCTGTCTGCAACAGACATGTACAAATAAAAAAACTATTAAAATGTACTGTTGGCCATGACTCTTTTTGAAACTATCTCAGGGACGTTTCTACCCTTTTTCCAAAATGAGTACTATATGAGATATGAGTACGGTACTTATAAATGTAAATGTCATGTGTATGATGGCTGCAATGTGATTGGTTAAAAGCTTTAATATGGAAATACACGTCTGGAAGCAGCACAGCCGGGGGAGAAGCTGTGAGAGGAAGTTGCCAGGGTAAAGAAATCTGCCTGAGGCCTTCACATTCAATCCTGGAGGCGTCCGCAGCGTAAAATAAGAGTCGGTCACGCTGCTGCTTCAACCAATCAGATTTTGAGTTGGCGACTCAGGACCTGCCAGCAGGTAACCTCAGCGTTTTCATGCCCTCTGATTGGATCGTCAGTTTACTCTCTGGCGCTCGCTGACTCCATCGCTAACAAACTGCAAAACAAAAATATAGTTGTGTTGATTTAATAGGCGGTTTTATTAAGCGACAATGGCTGAAGGAGATAAACAGATTTGGTTGCAGATTTATTGTATAAACCATTTTCAAGAGGTCATTGAACGCACCGCAGCACTCCACGTGCAAGGAGGTCCAATTTACGCTCACTACAACGTCCATGGCAGGACTTTAGATTATATTATCTGCCATCTTTTTATTTTAAAGACCATGAAAAGCTGATGTTTGTCACCCTCCTCGACCCCCAGAAGTTTCAGCAATAGCAGCCGCTTTTCTATGGAGCTGCAGCAGAAGGAGAGTTGTGAACTTCAGATTTTATTTCATCTGTAAAGGTATTTATTCTGGCTACAGAAGTATCTATCTGTGATGCAACGGCTCTTTATACTGCATTTCTGCATGATAACTTGGTTTTTGTAGCCATAAAGTTATTGAGGGGTGGATTGACTCAGACCAGCACCAGTGAACGCTGAGGTCTGAAATATACCGCCGCCACTGCGTTTGTTTCCTCTGGGAGAAAATGTCTCATTTCACCCAGGTTGGATCCAAAGGTGACGCAACATCATTGGTCTTGGTGGGAGGAAAAGTTGTCCTCAGAGCACTCCTTCTTCTCTTTGAACAAACCTAACAGCAATCACTGCTTTAACAGCATCCAAACTGTAAACAGGCTGTACACATGATGCTGATGACACTACTGGCCTGTACTGTGACGGTAACGTGTTACTCTAATCCAAACCAGTAATCAGATTAAAGTTACTAATCAAAGTCACTGTGCGTTACTATTGTAGCGTCCTGCAGGACGAGTTTCTTGTCTGGAAAAACACTTTGTTATTCAACACAACAGGGATCGATTAATCAAGCTACTCCTCCATTCAGCCAATTGGGAACACACACACACACACACACACACACACACACACACACACACACACACACACACACACACACACACACACACACACACACACACACAAATAATTTTCCTTAGTAGAAAGATTAATTGGCAGGAAGTGACGTTTCATTTTAGCCACCTCAGCTGAAATCTGTCGAAGTAAGATTTTTATTTTCTGACCCGACACGGGGCCTCATCTATAAAACCTTGCTGATATGTGAAGACATTAAATGTATGAGATGAATCTGGCTTCATTTCTCCACCTCACCATCTGCGTTGCCAGTTTCCCCTGTCTCCAAAATGTGCATGCGCAAGGTTCAAAGTTGGCGTCCCGGTACGCACATTCTCCCACAAAGTTTATTTCTTTAGATCACAGACTTTGTATCTTTCAGGACCCGTTTAGTGCGTCAGCAACCTTTATAAATGAAGAGGAAGATCTTGTGCAATCCGTCTTTTGTGATCATCAAGTGTGTGGTCTCTTGATCGGTGGAGATTTAAAAAATCCTGTAGTGTGTGCCAGGCTTTAGGGAGGCTGCAGGATGGAGGAGCTTGGACACTTTGTTCTTCAATTAGAGTATTGATCATTTACACCAATATACAACCATATAAGTCAAAAACATGTGGAGACAACAAAAAACTATTAAGTTATATCGTGATGAACAACTCCCTCTTCTAAATCCTAAATCAGACTTTTACTTCAATTCTAGTTTATTGTCACATATAAACCACCAAACCTGTTTCCTCTATACAATGATATTCTTTTCCTGCTGTTCACAGAGAATGACAGCAGCAAAATGGCACGTAAAAGAAAACAGTGCAGAATCGGTCAATAACTTTCTACAATACACAAACAGAAAGCAGTGCAAGAATAGGTGAAGAAATGTTTATATACAAATAGAAAAACAGGAGTAAAAAGATGCCGCATGAATCGGGTGCAAGCAGTTGTGTGTCGAATGTTTTGTTTGAGGGAGAAGGAAGAAATATCTTCTCATCTATTATAGTTCCCTTTGCTTATTGAAGAAATGTTAAAGATGCAGTTTCCTGTTACTGGGATTCATGATAGTGAATACCCGAACATATTGAAGCCTGTGAGGATTCCTGATATTTTGATGTAGATTGTTACGACCCACGGAGGGAGGGAACATACCTAGGGACTTGAGAGACAAGAGGTTGATTTTGTCACACATTGTTTATTTTAACCTTAATTTCATTGTCTTGACGGAGAAAACCCTTGTCCACCTTTTCCGAAAAACCAAAAAACAACTTGAAAGTAGGAAAAGTTCAACTTAAAGATGAGCGTGACTGCCCACCCAAACAAACAAACAAACAGCTGTGGCCATGGCCCAACTCTGTACAGGGCCGCCGAACCAGTACCGACACTGGGCTAAGGAAAAAAAACCTCAGACTCGACCGCGAACGAAATAAAAAAGCAAAAACAGGTCGGCCGGTCCAGCCACACCAAAGAATTACTGATTCCTCAGAAAGCCTACCAGCTACTGGGAAAGCCTGACGAGTGACCTGGAACTGCTGACTGCGGGAGAGCGCAGGGAGACGACGCTCGTCCAGGACGCAGAGATGAGGTGAGGGGCGAGAGACACGTGAGCCCGGAGCCCAGGCCTGCTGTGGAAATGCACGGTTAAAATAAAAAAACAAACAAAAAGGTTGGTCTTTTCCATTGTCTGCAAACGACTTCACTCCATTTCACTTGTATTACTCGTGCACTAACACCTTATTCCCCTCCTTTGTTTCCAATACTTCCACCACCTCAGACTCTGGAAGCCCCTTTAGGCAGAGCACCAGTCACAGACTCACTTCAAGGACATCAGATGACACATATCCAGCCTTTTGTCTGAAGCTGTGAGTCTGGGTGTGTGTGTTTGCAAACCCAGCTGGATAACGGCAGGTTTATTTATTTGACGATTTACAGATTGCACTTGAGCAGAGAAGTCTCTCTGGGCTTGTCACAGTTCGATCGAAAGGATGAGTCAGAATACCAAGTTTTTTTTTTCACTGTGCACAAATATTCTCTTTCAGAAATATAAAACCCTCAAAAACAAAACTCATCTGTAACACAGAGCCATTTAGATCAGGGAAACTTTCATTATTGCGACAGCCATGAAAAAATGTAATCTATGTCACCATTGGGCCAAACTGTGGCTGAGTAAATTCACCACGAGGATCTAATAGATTACTTCCAACATTTGATAAAAATACCTATAAAACTCAACATGTATTGAATGGACATGCATATATTTCACGTTTCTCCTTGAAAACCATTATAATATGACAGTAATTACATTTTACATCCTGTTAAAATGTGGTTAATATGACATTGATCTGACCGTAAAACCAATTCCTCATTGTTTCTTATAAACTACAGACAATAAATGAGGATGGCGGCCACCAGTTGCCAATCACCTAATTCAACCCTTTCTGTGTTTTTCTTCACGCCAAATGTTCCGACAACATTGTTTTTACCATTGAAATATATCTCTCTACACAAGGTTGTCGTAGTTTTACATTTTTCATGTTTTTGTTTAATTCATGAGGACTTCAATTCTCTAATTTCAGTTCAGTTTTAATTAGATTTTTATGCACGTTTGCTAGTTTAGTTTTCTTTCTTTGTTTTTATTTTACATCCTGCTGGGGCCTTTCTGCATGGGGTTTGCATGTCCTCCCCACGTGTGCATGGGTTTCCTCCCACAGTCCAGAAAACATGCATTGGGGATCTGAGCAAGACCCTCGATGTCATTATTTTCTTAATGATAATAACCTTGTCTCTTGGGCTGGGCGAAACATCGACTATACATTGAACATACTCGATGTATCGCAGCTTGTTCTCTGCAATATACAAAATGACTATCGTGAATATTCCAGTATCACACTGTGGCTCTGAGCCGCGGGTATTTCATTGCTGGCGGCAGCCGGCGGGCTCTCAGAGACAAAATGAGCGAACCTACAGACGTCCCGTACTCTTGCCGGAGCTTCGTCATACACCTTAGCTTAGAGGAGTGCGAGCGGGGAGCAGAAGTCGAGGCGGCCGGCTCCCATCGCCACGAGGCAACACCTCCATCCGTCTCCGGCCATGGTCCAGGACCCCGGGCCCACGTCGCCTGTCCATCAATACAAATACAAACTAATAATAACAAATAATTGATTTTATCAGGTTATTACATATATAAAATAAATAATGAATGACTAAAATTCATTTGAATGTGTGGACTGAACCTCAAAATTAACACATTTTGTGCCTAATCATTTTACAAAGTGCTGCGATTCTGTGCGGAGCATGAGTGAATCCATTGCGGTCAGGGGGCTTTTCCCACCAGAAAGAACCAGCTGCGAGTTCGGAGGCAGGGCCAGACTCAGCACCAGTTCTTTGTCTCTCCACCGCCAAAGCCAAGGTCTGCATGCCGCTGAGTTGTGCTCCGCTATGAGACGCCCCATTATTATTTTCTACCCACCGAACTTCTTTATAATGAAGCGATACTTTTTGTTCATCAGCAACTAACAAATAAAGTACATACTACTATAAGTGAAAGCTTGGATTTATGGCCATAAAATGAGCCTTTTAATGGCGCTTCATGTGAAAGAGAACTTTAATCAGCATGTGTTTACGCAGGTTGCCATTGGAAACGGCAGTAGAGCCGCATTCTATCATTCTACACCTCCATTCCTCCTGAAGTTGATGCATTTGATTCAGACACATACAGAAATAAAGTGAAAGGAGCAGAAATTCACAGTGTAATGCCAAAATGTTGAAAAATAAGCCCCAAGCTCATTCACACGTTATTGTTATAAATGTTTTCTCAATGGCCACTCCAGGGCTCCGGACTAAAACAAGGCGCACGTGAAAAAACACCAACAGAGCTACGAGGAGACACAATGTTTTCTCGTTCTTTGGTCTGCATCCGAGGTTCAGGCCACATTAGATGGAGCCACCCCGGACCAAAAAGATGAATACAGTCCGTCTCCTCATTCCTGTATACACACTGCAAACCAGTAATCAGAGTATAGTTACTTCTCCAAGTCACTGTACGTTACTATTGTAGCGTCCCGCAGGACGAGTTTGTTGTATGGAAAGACGCTTTATTATCAAACAGCTCTGTTCTCCTCCAAATGGACCCAGACATACACAGTGCATGCAGTCTGACCTGACCCGCCCCCTTCTCTATTCTCAGCCAATCACAGGTCAACTCGCGCTCACGATGTTCAGGTGCCACAAAATAATTGGAGCCATGAAATATCAACACTGAACCATATCATTGCAACAAAAACACAACTGCAGAGATGTTATACAATTTCTTTCTTTTTTTCTTTTTCAAACATTCAATCAATGAAAGACTTGTGCTCGGGGGGGGGGGGGGAATTAAAAGGTTGCATAGAGCAGGTAGTGCAAATAAATAAATAAATAAACAACAACAAACTGCAACTACATCACTGGGTAACTAAATACCAGCAATAGTAAAAATCTGATACTACAACAAAGAATGTAGGTGTATTAACATCAGCAGAGTTTTTGGCAAAACCGGTTGTCCTTTTTATTTGAGATGGTGGGGGGTTTTGTAGGCAACTGCTGAACTAAAAAGTTACTTGTAATCTAACTTAGTTACTGAAAACAACAAGTAATCAGAAAAGTAATCCTTGTTACTTTTTAATGGAGTAACAAGGATTACTTTTTAAAGGTAACTGCCCCCCCCCTCCCCCCACACACACACACACACTGTCTCCTCATAAAAATGACAACCTGCCAATATATTATTTTTAAAGAAAATTATAAGAATAGTGTAACATCTCTGCAGTTGTGTTTTTGTGTGTTTTTGTGTGTTTTTGTTCCAACGTTTCAATGGCTATATTGTTGGTTCCTATTATTTTCTGGTACCTGAACGCACCGTTAGAGCGCGGTGGCCTTTGATTGGCTGAGGGTGGAGAAGGGGGCCGGGGCAGGTGTGCGAACTTAAAGGAAAGATTCACTGTGTGCGTGTCCCGGCGGGCGCGTGTGTGTGTGTGTGTGTGTGTGTGTGTGTGTGTGTGTGTGTGTGTGTGTGTGTGTGTGTGTGTGTGTGTGTGTGTGTGTGTGTGTGTGTGTGTGTGTGTGTGTGTGTGTGTGTGTGTCGTCTGGTTTAAGGAGAAGGAATGGAGGAATGGAGGAGCAGCCAGTTAATCTCTATTTGTTCTGTTCAGTGATAAAGTGGCTTTAAAGACAAGAAACTCGTCCTGCAGGACGCTACGATAGTAACGCACAGAGACATGGCTATGTAACTTTAATCTGATCACTGGTTTGGTAATAGTAACAAGTTAGATTACTGCTCACTGGTCATATTAGAGTAACGCGTTACTTTCTTCAGGCTTTTTAGTTGTTTTTCTCTCCCATATCAAACATACCGGTCTCGTGAATCCTTTCCACAGGAAATTTACTGTTTCCCAAATAGCAACTTGCTGAGTTCCCAGTTACATGAATGCAGCATATTATAATAATAATAATAATAATAATAATAATAAGAAGAAGAAGAAGAAGAAGAAGAAGAAGAAGAAGAAGAAGAAGAAGAAGAAGAAGAAGAAGAAGAAGAAGAAGAAGAAGAAGTCCTATAGCAAAGGCACTTTTAATAGTACCACTGTGCCTCATAGGAAGTTTTAACAGTAGTTTATGGCAACAAGAAAGCAGTAACTCTTACTCAATAGCATCTTTTTTTTATATATATATATATATAGGAACAGTAATCTGATTTTCAGGAATATGAATTACATGTTCGCTCTCATTACAACTCAATGAAAAAATCTGAAAGTTGCTCAGTCTGAAAAGTATAATCAGATTCAGTTCAGTGTAAATAGAAAAACTCACAAGTATTGCTTCAAGGTAAAGTTGAACCGTGGGACTGAACAGAAACAGTGTTATGCAACATCAACAGCTTGAAAAGAACCTTAGTAATCTGATGTTACAGTCCTCCATGTACCTCACTATCAGTAATTATGTTCAGTTTAACCAGAGCATGATTACACAAGATGTGTAACCAAGATTTGTCTTTTAGTTTGAAATGTCACAGTCCTGTCAGATGGGCTCAGATCTGCGTTCGTACTGGCTGCTTGTGAATGTGGTCCTGTTGATCCTGCTCAGTGGGTGACTGGACTCGTCCTCCAGGTCGGGGTACCTGCTGCTCTCAGGCGGCTCCCCCTCCTGCCTCTCCTTCCTGGGGCATCTGGTGGAGAGGAAAACCCCACCGGCCAGCATCAGAGCAAAGGAGATCCATCCAAGATACAGGGCAGGCCCCCAGTCTCTCCTGAGCACCACAGCGCCCCCAAGTGGCTGGCTTGTGTGGTGGCAAGTCCACGCTGTGGGAACCAGCAGCAGGATCGCAGACAAAACAAAGAGGCCACCAGACACAACTTTGATCTGCCCCCGCTTGGGGAACCACACCATCCCCGCCGCTCCCACCGCCACGGCGAAGGCCCCGGCCCCGATGCCGGCCACGATGAGCGCTCGCCACGTCCGGAAGTTCCCAGAAAGAGACATGAGAGCCTGGTAGAAGGAGCAGTGCAGGCTGCCATCGTGGGCCAGGTCCCAGTGGTCCCACTGCAGCCACACCCCGTCCCAGTAGGCCGGCAGGGAGGCCGTGACATTCCTCACGCTGCCGCTCACCGTCCACAGAGCCAGGACGCGTGTCAGGATGGCGCACAGCCACCCTACGATGGCCACAGCGAGGCCAGCCAGCTCCAGCTGCCAGTCCATGACTCCGACCGGCCTCGACGGTCTCCTGACTGCAGGCCCGGGCTGCCTCGGAAGAGAAACAGCCGGCAGTGGAGCAGCTCAGTGAGGGAGGGGTGTTATTTCAACGTGTGTGTGCATGTGTGAGCCGTGTGTGTGTGTGTGTGTGTGTGTGTGTGTGTGTGTGTGTGTGTGTGTGTGTGTGTGTGTGTGTGTGTGTGTGTGTGTGTGTGTGTGTCTGTTTTGCATGTCTCTTCAGAAAGGGGAAACCAGTTTTTCGGTAGTGTTGAAAGGACGGCACAGCGTGTCTGCAGCTGGGTGGAGGAGGGAGATCCCTCTGTTTCTCTGCCATGGTTTCAAAACAATCCCTTTCTCCAAACTTTCTGCACAGAGAGAAACACAAAGCCTTCCCCTCTCCTCTCAGCCCTCCGTCACCGAGTGACGCTTCTGAGAGGAAACTCGATTTAAAGAGCCACAAGTCCATTCCGACCCTCCGATGTTCTGTTCTCCTGGCAGGAGGCGAAGGGAATCCCATTGTGGCGCAAAACTGTCTGACAAAGGACCAAACATTCAACTCACAGGCATTTCAATTCTGTCTTTTTGTTTAGAGATGGAATAAATGTCAAGATGGGCATCAAGTTGAACCAACTTATCCTGAAGTGCCACCAGTAAATTCTTTCTCAAAAAGGAACTTATACCTTGTTAATGGGGCTTTTGTTTGATTTGAATCTTGTGAAGCATTTTTAGGATTCATGAAAAAATGACCAATAAGTAAAATGGACCAACAAGATTGCAAAACTTTATTTAAGATTTTTCTAATATAAATAAAAAGCCGTCTTCTATAATCCAACTTTGGGTTGTGGGGTGCGGGGGCTGATCGCAGCTAACTAAGGCCTCGTTCACACTGCAGGGAAATGCGACCCAATTCTAATTTTTTACTCACAAGTGACCCATATCCGACCTGTTTGGTGGCTGTGTGAAAGCACCAATTAAAATGTTATCACACCAGACCCAGGCCTTGATTATATGTGGTACCAATTTGGATTATTTTTCTACGTGCGACTTCTTCGTTATTGACAGAAATTGCAGGAATCCCCCAGTTTGGGGAGCCGAACTCTTTTACCTTTAAACGTTGTTTATTTCGTGCATTTGTGTGTTTATTGCGTGTTCTTTGTTACACTTTTTATAGTCTGATGGTTTTAACATGATTCCTACACAGGCTGAGATTTGGGCTGGTTTTTTATTGAGTTGTGTGGGTTTTATGTTGTTTGGACTGAAAATAGTGAGTCACATCTGGCAACGCTGGTGCTGAGCGGCGTGCCATGTCTTAATAACGTGTTAAACCTCTTCTCAGAATATAAACTGTATCAGAGGTTGAAAGTGAGATATTTACCATTGGATGAAGTATTTAGATATTGATGAAGGCAACTCACCACAAAAAAACCTTTGCCTTCTTTTAACTCCTGGTGGAAGCATGATTGTGTAGCATACATGTAAATTATGTAATGTGTGGACCAATCACATGAAATACAAACTACTGCAAATGACAAATATCAAGACGACAGTTTGGCAAGCCTATAACATTCAGACCGCAGCAAACAAACAAAACAACTATAATCAGATGTTAGGACATGTTTTTTTATTGTTTGAAATATTGTAATCAGGGGCCACAGGGCCAAATCTCCTGCTGCACTACATATTTCCCCTCGCAAAAATATTGTGTTTGTGACGTTCGTAGCATCTACATTTATGTTTTCACACATAGTTTTTGATGGCGTAGCCACTTGGCGTGGGTGTTTTAGCCCGCTTGTATCCACTGGAGGGGAATCTGGCCCCCCGAGGCGGACAGCTCACACACAGAATGACTCCGCCACAGAACAGCAGCCCAGATGTCACAAAGCCGATGTATATGGCTGCTCCCAGCTCTCGCTTCAGCACCTCAGGTACTCGAGGGTTGTGGAAATCCCTGATGATGGAGTTGGCCGTCCATGAAACCGCAACTATGGTGGCGAGGGCTCCCAGGCAGAAGATGGCGCCCGAGCTCAGCACCACCTTGGCCTTGATCCGGGGGTGACTCAGGCAGTTGGTGCACCGAGCTCCCAGGAGGAAGATGAGGAACCCCAGGCAGCCCAGCACCAAGCTGATGCAGATGAGGCCGCGTGCGGCCTGCAGGTCCGGCGACAGGTCCAGCAGGGCGTCGTACAGCTTGCACTGCATCTGGCCCGTGTACTCGCTGACGCAGGTCATCCACAAACCCTCCCAGAACACCTGCATGACCACCAGGTGCGTGCCGATGAACGCCGTCACCTTCCACATGGGCAGGGCGCAGATGAGGATGGTCCCGGCGACGCCCGCCATGGACAGGCTGATGCCCAGCTCCTGCAGAGCCATGGGGATCCGGACGCACTCCTACGGAAAGGACAAAGATACAAAAGATACTGTATGACATGTGGATCCAAGCATGACAAAGTTTGAGTCCCGTGCATTCATCTCTGGCTTTGTATCTCCAGCGTCACATGCAACCGTCAGCCAGAACATTAGGACCACCGACAAATGAATGCCATTCGCTTCACCTGTTAGTGGTGGAGATATATTAGATAACAAGTAAGCACGTTGTCTTAACATTTGATGCACTGTAAAGCGGAGAAGTGGGCGATGTCAGTATTTCAGCGATCTTGACAAGGACCAAGCTGTCATGTTTCAACACTGATTTTAGCATATTTCCCTACAGAGGTCCAAGGAAGGAAAAAAAGGGATCTCCAATCCCACCTCCAGACTTTCAAGACTTATGATCTGCTGCTCACATCTTGAAGCCAGATCCCAAAGCACACCCTCAAACATAGTGGAGTCCTTGTATCCATGGCAGCAACAGTTGGACCGACACAATATTAAAATGTGCTACGACGTTCTGGCGTGTGTCTGAGCTTGTCAACTAATAATCTGCTCACCATCCACCAGAAGTTTCTAATCCTGGTCCTGGTGGGCTGTAGACCTGCAGTCCTTTAATGTCTCACTGCTCAACAACAACAACAACAAAAACATTAATAAGACTCAGTTATCAATGTTTTTTTTTCCCCCATCAAAATCCTGATAACAAATTATTACAATAAGATGTGTTGAAGGACGGAAAATTTTGCAGGATTGAACACTTGTGAATTACTATTTGTTGAATCTGTGACTATTTGGAGCTCGTCTAAATCAAACTGAAAAGCTTATAATTTCTTATATATCACGATTAAAAAAAAAAAAAAAAAAAAAAAGTGGAATTCTTCACTGCTTTCTGATGTTTTTTTGTTTTCTGAGCAGAACCAAGTTATTTCTAATAACATCTCCAGATTTCTCTCATGCAGTGTGATTGTGCAGCTTTGATGTGATAACAATGACAGCCTGGGCGTTCCCAGGAAAGCTCAGGCTGTCTACCATAACTTGCATCAGAAAAGATGAGATTTTACAAGCGATAAAGTAAAAGCGCAGCTAGGTGGCAGTACGCCATAAAAGATAAATATGATGTCAATAGCAGTTTAAGTCAGAGATAAGAGGAAACAAATCGAAATTTTAAGAGCATTATGAGATGAAACGTTCTGTGTTTATTAAGTTTTCAGAAAGTTTTAGAGTAGACAGAAAGCGGCATTTAAATTGGTAATGAGTTGTGAATACAGTCCAGTGTAAAACCTTGAAAAATGTCAACTAAGTCTCTATCATGTTGTAACAATTACTGGAGGTGACAAATTAAGGTTGAAAAAATCTTGTGAATGAATGAGAGGGTGAGTAAATAGGAACTGTTATCATTATATTTGTATATAATGGTTTTTTTTTCACAAAAGAGATGTGTCACCTGTTGTTCTTGACCTATTATAGGATGATAATAAAATGCTTTAGCGTAAATAAAAGTATAAAAGTTCTATGGGTTGAGTATGGTGACAAGAGAGGCGGCAATTCAGGTAAAAAGCCTATTAAGTATTAACTTTTAACTGTAAAATCCTGCTTTGCGTCTCATAAAATAAATATTTCATCTTTTTAATCATTGTACAAATATGTATTAAAGTCAAAAATGCCAATATCTAAGTCAGTGTGATCATTTTTGAATTTTTAAATGAAGTTTTTGTCTATTTTTAACATCAGGCTGGTGTTATTGTTGTTCAGCTTATAATAGGAAGGTTTTATAAATACACTGTAGTATGAGTGGTTGGAAAGAAATGTTGACATTTTGATCATTTTTAAAGCATTTTAATGATTTAACAGAGTTAAATCAGGGCTTAATATCTGACCTGATGAATACAAACAGTAAAAGTATGTGTTTACCTTTTATACAGCAAGTGACCACATACTGTAATTTTAAATAATTGCAGAGCATGTCACTTTTCTAATATTTTTTTCTTTTCAACTTGAAGTTGTTAAATACAATGCTATTTTGATTTTGATCTTTTTTTTTTTCTTTAATTATAACATACTATGAACAATCACTTCTGTTTTAGAGTACCGACTCCACTTAACTCTTTGCTTCCCTTTTTTAAATGATTATTTCTTTTAAACAACTTAAATAAATACTGAGAAAAGTCCTTTCCGTGGCCTTCTGGAACTCTCCTCCCCAGAGGTGGCCTATCCCAATAAGTGAACATCAAAACCTCTTTTAGAAACCAATTTGAAGCCAAATTTGTATTTTGAGATTCTGAGGCAGAAGATTCCTTTTCAGATATTTGAGTTCTTTAACCTGAGGCAGAGTTTTGTTGCAAACTCAAACAGTCCTGGGTGAAACTCAGTTAAGACGCTTTAGTAAACACTGTAATAAACAGGATTGTAAGTCCCTGAGTCATCACTTTGTTGCACCTTTGGAAAGCACCTGAGAAACAGGTTTTCTGGTTTTGGTTTTAAATGATGACGGATGCATAGTTTCCCTTCAGAAACCTATAAATAAAAGTCAAAACAAACCAAAACAATACGTGTAAATTTAATGTGACAGAATAAAACCGCAATAGTAAAGCACAAAATGGTACATATGACACAGTGACGAAATCCTTTGCTTCGGCTGAAATGACCACTTTCCTAAACACAATATATTAACTTGATTCCCACAAGCGTGCTTTTAGCCGAGAGTTACATCATCTCAAAGGCAGAGCTTATCATTCAAAGTCTGACTCCTTCATGAGTAGAAAGTGCAAATTTCCTTCATTACGGGTTTGTTTTTGCTCACATGTCCATTTGCTTGATGCCTCATGGCAGCTCATTAAGGTCCTAGCCTCTTATTTTGAGACACAAGCAGTCATTGTCAAGCAGATTTCCCTTTAGTCCCTCAGATGTACGTCTTTGTTTCTGTGTACGATCCAAACGACGGCACCTTGCTGTCTGGAGCAGACCTGTTGATGAGGTACTTCACAGATGGGGTCTTGTCTTCCTTGGAGGGGCAGTTGGCACACAGAAGCCCCCCGCCCACCAGCAGCAGTCCCCCGGCCCCCCAGCCGATGTACAGAGCCGCACCGAGCTCCCTCTTCTGGGCGTCCACCAGCACGGGGCTGTAGAAGTTCCTGATGATGATGCTGGCGGTCCAGGAGACAGCGATGATGCACAAGAGTCCGCTGATGATCAGCAGCACGCCGGCCGCCACTATGGCCCTCGCCTTGGCCCTTTTCTCGGGTATGCAGTTGGTGCACTTCCCGCTAGCGCCGCCCGTGAGGAGCCCGACAATGCCGATGATGATGGAGGCGATGGTGAGAGCGCGGGCCCCCTGGAGGTCCGGGCTCAGGGCCAGTAGGGAGTCGTACACCTTACACTGCATCTGGCCAGTGCTCTGGACCACGCAGGTCATCCAGATGCCCTCCCACATGGTCTGCGACGTCACGATGTTGCTGCCGATGAAGGCCGTGACCCTCCACATGGGCGCGGCGCAGGTGATGATGACCCCGATCCAGCCGAAGAGGGCCAGGGCACAGCCGGCTATCTGCATCCCCATGGAAGCCATCGTCCTCCCTTCTCTGAGCGTCTCCGGATGAATATCAAAGGCTGAGCGGGCGTATGTGCATCTGAGGCACAGGAAGAATGCGAGGTGTGATAGAAAAGCTGCAGAGGACAGATTAGACGCCCTGCGAAAGAATACTAGGTATGCAGGATTCTTTGTGTGTGAGCACCAGCGAGGTTCGGGTTTCAAATATCCGCTGAGATGAGGGCTGTTGTTGGAGGTGTTTTTACACTGTGAACAAGAAAAGAAGAAGAAGAAGAAAAAAAAAAGACAGGTCTGTGTAATAAAATGAACCAACAAACAAATGTGGGTGTTTTTAAGCAGAGACAGTCTGGAAAACAAACTGCACATACATTATCGTACGAAAAAAGAAAAGAAATTGTGTTAGTTTCATTTTTGCAAAAAAAACCTGTCCAATCCAGAAGGGTGGGGTTTAATTGATACTCTTGTATGGAGGGAGGAGTCATCCACCGCACAGGTGACAGAAAAACAACTTCACCATGACTCAGGAAAGACAGTGACTAAGTTCAGTAAATGTACTAGTGATGATATTCCTGTTGGATCACTTTCTCCTGTGACTTGCAGAAGAGAGAAATTGCACATTTTCAGTGGCGGCTGGCCAATAGAGGGCGCCAGGTCGCAAAGCAATTTTGCTGTTCTTTTTTGTTTCTGTCAAAGCATTCTAAAATGCTTTGAAATATGGGTTGATGTCTTGTTCGAAAATATACCTGATACGCCTTTTGTTTTCCTAAACTCAGACGATCATTTCCAGTAAACCACTCCCACAAAAACATTCATTTTCTAAAACAGGCTAATGAAGCATCCACTTGGATTTGTTTACAAGTATGTTAATAAAAAAGAGTCTTAATAAGTGCTTTCAATTCATTAGCTGTTTAAAAAAACAATAATTTTCATCACTGTTCTCTCTCAATCAAAAAAAAGGCAAAATAGTTGGGATGTGGTTTAAATTGCGCACACTGGCTGAAATTGAATAATAATGAAGAGCCCCACCTAAGAAATTTATCACCAGCCGCCACTGCACATTTCAAAGGCATATCTGTTTCAACTCTTATCATTTTGAGAACTGCAAAAGTCAGATTTCCTGCCAAAGTTAACGAGACTTTTAGAAAGTATAATGAAAAACTGAAAGTGCTTGATATTTATTGTCACTAAATATTGATTCTAACATACAATTCACTTTACAATTCATGTGTAGTTATTACTAGAGGTTAGAGAAGAAAGCTTGTGTTTGGATATTCGGACTGTCGTGATGAAGCACACCATTGACCTCAAACAATAGTCTTTCTATAATTTAATCGCTTGTTTAACAGTTTAACAATTGTACTGCCAAATGAAATAGTTTTTAATTGTCGTGCTATTCGAAAAAAGTTCATACAGAATGGACACTAGGGGCCAAAAGGTCAGAGATTGGAACAAGAACAGGTTTTAATGTCTTTGCATCATTTCAGCCAGAAGACTGAAAAGAAAAATGACAATATAGAATTAAAAACAACATGAAATAGTATGGTTTTCTTTATAGTTGACTGACAAGTAGCCCCTTCAATGACTTGGTAGTTTTAATAAGCTTTCAGGTTCATTTGTTTTTTTAAACGGTTTATTACCCTTCCTATAAAGCCAGATAGCATGGACCTCACTATCAATACGAAGCTTTAACTTCAGAGGAATTAAAAAAGCTACACACTGAAGATGTGAGTGAGGCCGTCCTGAAGTTTACTGCAGAAACAAAGCAAACTGATTCGTTCCTCACAGCACAGCACACATAAGACAACTGCCCTGAGATATAACTGGGGGAGCAGCTGGGGGTGGTAGGGGCGCAGGGCTCCTGGGGGCGGGGAGATGTCTATCTCCCAACCGGACCTGGCCAGGCCTCTGTTCTGTTGGCCCAAACGTGCCCATCTTGGGAAGAGGAGGAAGTACTTCCTCCCGTGGTGCCATGTGCCAGAGCAGAGCAGCCTAATTGTGGGAGGCTCAAAGGGAGGGCCTACCTTGATTGGGATTGGCTAAACCCCTGATGACACTATATAGGGTTTGATTTCTGATTCCCTCATTGGCAAATAAATTTTTTTTAGATGAAACAAGCCAGGGAGAGAGAGGACAGACTTTCTTCACTCTGGAGATGAATACTACTGTTGTAAAATCAGTAGAAAGTCAATTTTGCATAATATGGCCCCTATAAGTTTTTCTTTGTTGTGATTGTTTGCAGACTGTATGATGGGGTGATGATGCCTGGGGAACATGCACGTTGAGCTTATAGCTTTTTTGGTTCATCATTTTGAATAGTTTTAGGTTGCTTCATGCAAATCCCATTTTTCTGCTTTATCTTTCGGCAAGAACCACGGTTAAATAGTTTTTTCACGACGAGCTACGACTGCTCACAATCAGATGAGATGGTGTGTTGTGCAACAGGTTTCTGTCTGATGCAGGACTCCAAAACCTGGCAACAACAATCTGGCAACAACACTTTGCATCAGCAGGTGGCACACCCTAATTCCTCAGATGCCGACACAAATCTGGAGTTGGTCCAGACTGAGGTGGTGATGAATTCAGAAACAAAGACGCTGAACTGAATGTTTGACAGTCAAGACATGAACTGTGTTTCTCGTTTTCACTCTTTGTGTGCATCACTGCCACTCATTGTGAGATATGCATGATATTGTGGAAACAAAAATGTGACCCGATGATGGTGAGAGTAAATGCACCCAAAACGACCTACAAAATACAAGCACAAAAAAACGGCTCAACGTGGCTGCCATTTTTAAGTTATTGCCTATTTTGCTACATTATTGAACTAATGGGCTGGCATAAATGCCACAAGGACCAAATCATTTGTTTTGAACTATATGGAAGTGTTTTTGCCCAATCCCAGACTTTTATTTCTGCCAGGACAGGAACAGAAACAAACAGACAGAATTCATCAACAACTGATATTAACTGACGCTCAACGTTTTCAAGTGAAAACATGCATAAATCAAATGACAGATCACTTGTATTTACATAAAATTAAGACAAAAGTAAGTGACAAGTCTCGAGTCCGGATAGTGAAGTCTAAGTCGAGACAGTAAAGTCCCGGTTCAAATCCGAGTCCTTCATTGAGAGATTCAAATTCTAAACACGGCGGCCGCACGGTCAACGATGATATGGGCTGTCATGTCATCTGCTGCTGTCGGTCCACTGTGTTTCCTGAAGTCCACAGTCAATGTAGGCATTTACTAAGAAATTCTAGAGCACTTCATGCTTCTTTCTGCTGACAAGTTGTATGGAGATGCTGATTTTATTTTCCAGCAGGACATGGCACCTGCCCACACTGCCAAAGTTACCAAACGCTGGTTCATTGACCATGGTGTTACTGTGCTTGATTGGCCAATAAACTGGCCTGACCTGAACCGCATAGAGAATCTCTGGGCTATTGTCAAGAGGAAGGTGAGAGACACCAGACCAACAATGCAAAAAACCAAGTATCGAGTGCATGGAAATGAAAATACTATTCAGAAGCCTGATATTTCTGCCTTTTTTGATTGCTCT